>NW_025783611.1:0-28258 GCF_021130785.1 Homalodisca vitripennis
AATACAGATTGTAGAGAGTTTAATTCTGAAAACAACAATAAGACAACAACAACAAAAATTAACTAAATGTGTAAAAAAGTTATGAAATTGACTCCTCACGTTATTACACTACAAAGCAAAACTTTCGATGTTTTATAATAAGGAATGAGTATCTGATTGGTAAAAGCTGGTAATAATTAATCATTTAAACAACAGCTTTTTAAAATATTTTAAATTATAAATAATCAGCTGGGCATTTATTATTAGATGATATATTGTCACCTCATTGTTGAACAAAACAACAAACTGTAAAAGATACTGTGTGTTTGTGGCCAAGTATTTTAAACCAGTTATTTTCATTCATTTTACTAGTGATTTTGTGTTGTGTGTTTCATTTATTAAAAATGGAAGGTAATATTCATGTGTATTCAAACTCTGGAATTAAGCAGACATGCATTTAATGTTATGGTTTGGGACGCTGCAATAGTACTGCAGCAAGACGTTTGTATCAAGAGAACTTTCCTAACCGCAGGTGTCCAAGCGCAAAATTTTTTGCCACTATTCATCAACGCCTATCTGAAAACATTTTCTTTGAAGTCTTCGGAGCATAGTAATGCAGGCATCGACGGATCATGTAGGACTGTTGAGTTAGAACAGTTGGTTCTTAATGAAATTTCTGATTATCCTGAATAAGAACACTAGAATATTGTCACACAGAATATTAGAACACAGTTCTATGTCAGCTAATCTAGTATTCGGAGAATACAACACGAGTACCAGTTACACCCATACCACTTCCATCATGTCTACGCTCCCCGTGTTGCTTTTTGTCAATGGCTTCTGGGAAAATGTGCTGATCCAAACTTTTTAAACACAATTTTGTTTACCGATGAGGCTCACTTTACAAGAAAACAGCTATCATTAACTTCCATAAACAACCACACTTAGGCAGACAGAAATCCTCATGCTATCAAACCTAATCGACCACAACATCAGTTTTCAGTAAATGTTAGGGCTGGAATCTTAGCAGATCATTTAATCGTATTCGTGCTTCCTCCCAGGCTTCATGGCGTGGTTGTACTTGAGCTGTTTACGAGACGAGCTACCGAACCTAATTGATGATGTTACCTCTGCATTTGGCGCCAACAAAACATGTGGTTTATGTATGACGGGGCACCTGTGCACTACTCTCTGGCTGTTCGTGGACACCTAAATGAGTTTCACAAATCAATGGATAGGTAAGAGGTGGGCCAGTTTCATCGCCAGCAAGATCACCGGACTTAAATCCTTTGGCATTTTACCTTTGGGGATATTTAAAAACATTACTTTACTCTTCTCCAATAGATACCATTGAAGAACTCCGATTAAACATTTTCTAATGGAATAGAAGCCATTAAACAGGACACCTAGAGTTTTTGAACGGGTCCGAAACTCGATGGGAAGACACCATGAACGCGAGCATTTAGAACAACGGAGGTCATTTTGAGCATCATCTTTAATCTTCCAGTGAGACTTAAAGCGGTTGTAGATATGTTTATATGTATTATTTAAAAAAAAATATTTTCAACTAAAAATATGTTTGTTTTATCACCAGCTGTTTACCAATCATAAAATACTCATAAAACTTATTATAAAACTGCAAAAGTTTGCTCTGTAGTGTAATACGTGAGGAGTCAATTTCATAACTTTTTTACACATTTAGTTAACTTTGCTTAATATGGTTGTTTTCAGAATTAAATTCTCTACAATTTGTATTAGGAAAAAACAATTTGTTTATTGGTCATTTAACAATGTTATTCAAACATCAAACATTTAAGACGGAATTTTTGTTATTAGATTTTTGGCAAATTTCATACTTTTTCTCAATAACTGTTCACACTACAACTCTAGAGTGGTTTTTTATTTGATTTTTCAGGTGATTTCCCTTATAAAACCCACCTTATTTGAGTTAAAGAGTAAGAACAAAACATTTCAGAAATCACTTAATTTCACCAAGTGAACTGAAAAACAAAGCAAAATCTTTCGCCAGCCATTACTCACTAATGGAGCGTTTCCGGACCTACCTTCATTTAACATTTTTTTCTTATTTTTAGCTCTACAATCACGTCTTAAAATATTTTTACCATATTTTTCAAGTTGATTACTCTACATTAAGGCTAAGAAAGAATATTAGTATGCTATCAACAAGGCCAAGTACTCACATAATGTAAAAAAAATAGATCAAGCAATAAATGCAAAGGTGCTTGGAAAATCATAGATTCTGTTGCAAAAAATACTTTTGAAAAACAATGTTAAAGTGTCTCCAAATGAGTTTAGCAATATTTGCAAGTCTAATGAAACTGCATCTTAATTTGATTTGATTACTTTTCAAGAAGTAAACGATTGATGAAGTTTTAAATATTGTTTATAGGTTTAAGCCTTCTGATAGTGTTGACATCTATAAATTTTCTTGTAATCTTCTGAAAAAAAAAAAAAAAAACATTATTCACAATATGACTGTACCATTAACTTATTGTATAAACAAGTATTTAAAAAGAAGGTGAATTTCCAAGCATTCTAAAACTATCTAGGGTTGTTACCTATATATATATATATATATATATATATATATATATATATATATATAACAGCAGTTTGGTTTTAGCAAATGTTAAATCCACAGTAGACGCTATGGAATCCTTTGATTAGTAAGGTCATCCACACTTTTGAATCTAAGGCTTTGCACAGGTAACTTTGTGACCTGAGTAAAGCATTTGATGTTGTTAATTACAAAACATTACTTCATAAGTTGGCTTATTATGGTTTCAGTAGAGTAAGCATGAAACTTATAGTGACATCAACTCTGTAACTGTTAATTGGTGTGCTGCCAACAAACTTTGTTTGAAACAAGATAAAATTTATTGATCTTAAAATTTATTATTTGTAATAACATAGATCATTTTAAATCCACCAAAGTGTTTGGATATTAATATTTAAAATAGGTTATTCATACTGATCATGTTGCTATTCGATTGGCCAAGGGTTTGTTTTTTGTTGAGAGTGTTGAAAAATAATGTATGTGTTGATGTTTTGCTAAGTGTGTACTATGCTCAGATTTTCAGTCATTTAAGTTATAGCATTTCTTTATGGGGAAACTCTCCATCCGCCAAAAGACTTTATTTTTACAGAAAAAGGCTATCAGAAACAATTTGTAATATTCCTTCCTGTGAACATTGTAAACCACATTTTATCAAACTTGGAGTTCTTACACTGCCATTTATGTCTATTTTACCTTTTTTTTGTTTGTGAAAAGCAATATAGATAGTTTTCAGGATCATACTGATGTACATAATCAGGACACTAGGAATAAACAAAGGCTAAACAATGGATTGGTGTACATACAGCTTTACCCAGAAGAGCTTTCAGTATCTGGGTGTTAAATTTTATAATGTTTTGCCACGTAATATTCCAGGTTCTACCTCTGAACTTATTCAAGCAATATAAAAAGATATTATTGAAGATCTGTATCTACAGTGTTGAAGAATATTTAGGCTTAAATGACTTTTCAGTTTAAAAATTATTAATGTAAAATCTTTTGACCTTTGTCATACATTGTTAAAATAATGTGACCAATAAATAAAGCTTGTCTTTTTCAAGATCAAACGCACCTAGCGGCTTCAGAGTGAAACGTAATTTACTTTCTAGACAGCCTTTGTAACTTCACTGGTAAAACAGGACATGCCTTTCAGTTGTTTCTGCGCCAATGTTCTAATATAAAAAAATGTCTAATCATCAACCCTGTCTAAAACTGTAATGTTGATGACAATTTTAGTGTTTAGAAATTCCTATTACATTTTCAATACACTATTAATACTTGCAATAGAATATTCCTATTGACTTCAATACTTTTCCTATTACACTACTATGTACTCCTTCAATTTTGTCATTACATGACGGCGTTCTTGTTTATGTTCTAATTACCAACCCATTTCCTGCCTACCAGCAAGTTACTAACTAACATCAATCAGTTCTAAACAGTTCTGATGAATATGTTATATATTTAAAGACTGAACTAATTCATGAAAATATTTGTAATTAAAAATGTTTTCTCATTGATTACTTTTAGCTCTTGAGCATTGTAATCATATGCTAATTGTACACAAAATATTTTTATATTAAAACTAGCTGTATCCTAAGGAAAAAAAATCATTCAAATGATTGCATTTAAAAGTTATTTGAAGGCATGGGAAACAAAAAAATACATGCAATATGAATGTAAGAAAACTGAGGAAAATAACAATGTATAATATGTGTGTTATTTAACATATGGATAAGATAAGCTTAAAACTTGAAGTTACTTGACAATAATTATATATTAGTAATAGTAGAACAACATGTACTGTAAATTGTTCATTGCAGTTTTCAGAAACTTTGATTTAAAATTCTGCAGTTTCTGTCATTCAGCACAACTTTGACCATTTGAAACAGTTCATTGAAATTGGGCATGTGGTATACTTAGATTATATTTTTTTAAACTAAGATATAAAAAAATACTATTTTTCTACTAATATAAACAGTAATGCATATTATACATACAAAAGCATTTTATTTAAAATCAAATAATATTTTTAATATAGATATTTGGTTTTTATAAAACAACACAAGACTAGATGACCATTTCTTTTTTGTTTGAGTTTCCACATGTATGAATCTGTAAAGAAATACACAAACAATGAAATGAAACAAGTCTTTATTGGATAAGAAATTAGGGCATAGTCCGGTAAAATAAGGATGCAACCTCGGAATGAAAGATAATAAGCTAAAAATTTGCATGCGTCTTTATTTTGATGTTATAAAACTTACCTCAAAAGTCTCATATAATCAACGTGTACGCGATTTTAAGATATTTAAGGTCAAACTTCACGAAAATCAGTTTTTTGCAAATATCTCGTTTCCCTTACGCTAAATGACTTTGAAGGAGGTTAGAGAAATTGTAGAATGGAAAATTCTCTTCAACTTTTGTCTGAAGTAATTTTATGTACGTTCAACCCTTTTTGAGATACAGCGCAAAGAGTAGGGAACCGCTTACCTGTATATACGATAAATGCGAGGTCAGCCAGTAGAATACAATAAATAAATGAGTTATATTGTTAATTATTCACTTATTATTATTATTATTACTTAATACTATTATTATTGTTATTATTATTATTAAATTTTTCTTATTATTTATTATTTAATATACCATATTTATACTAGTAGAGTCCCGCCGATCCGAACCCCGCCAATCGAAAAATCCGCCTAATCCGAAACACGGCTAGGAGAAAATATAAAATTGCTAAAAAGGCAGGAAAATAAATTAAAACCAGTTATTATAGTAAAACGTAAAGTTTTATTTCTCAAAGCATTTACTTACTGACATATAGAAACTGAAATTACATTTGAAACGTTAGATGATACATACATTGTACGGAATTTTATACTGTTAATAAATGAAACATAGTACTGATACTGTACTGCTATTTATAATGTACAAACCCCTACGCAAGGCTTAGCAAATAATTTGTACTTTAACTTGGACACAATAAGGGATAAAAACGTAAAAACAAAACACTGCCAAAACCCAACACTTTTCTTAAGACCTAAAGTCATTGATCTTCTTTTGACGCAAACACACTAAAACGACTGGACGATTGCAATGTTTCGCCAACGCCGAATGAACATTACGTCATTGGGAGTGGAGTAGCAGCGGCATGTTGCTCGACGTAGCGTAGAGCGAGGTCAAAGGCACTTGCAGCTGCGCTGTGTGGAACAATATCGGTAGTTTGGGCGTCTCCCTCATCCTCACTGCTACATGAGTCATCAGCTGGGACTCCTTGCACCTGTGGCCACTCGATGTCTTCGTCTGTGTTACTCCTCGAAGCCTTTGTCATCTACAGCCGTCCACTCATCATCAACACACTCCTTCTTTACATTTTCGCATCCCGGTATTTTTTTTACAAGAGGAAGAAGTTCGCATTCATTTACCGGTGGAACAACCTCTTCAACAAACTGCAGATCAGGCCAAAGATTTTTCCAAGATTTCTGCAGAGCTCCTACGCTTGTGTTCTCCCAAGCCTCTGCCACTCAGAAAATTACATCTTTGATCGTGATTTTCTTAAGCTTTTGGAGAATTGTGAGTCTTCATTTTCCTCAAGCAGGCAGGCTTCGGAGCAGCTTTTTTCCGATAATTTTTGCTTTCAACGCTTTGTAGAAACTCCTTGGTCCATTGGTTGTATGATCGAAGTAAACGTTCGGTGGTAGAAAAAATGGCTTTTATATCACCAATAAAATAACCAGTTCTAAGTCATCCTGGATGGGACGGAGCGTTATCTATGAGTAACAACGCTCTATCAGGCAGTCCATTTTCTTCATTGTAGGCTCTCACGTTGGGCACAAATTGTTTCGGAAACCATTCTTGAAACAATAAGCACGATCCATCCAAGCTTTCTTTTGGTTTTTATAGTAAACCGGCAAGAGCGTTCATATTCATGTTTTTAAAACATCGAGGTTTTTTGGATTTACCGATAACCATCATAAGGTATCTTATTGGTGGCGGAAGCGTTGCTGCATGCTAATACGGTTAGTCGTTGCTTATCCATTTTAAATCCTGGAGCGGACTTTTCTTCTCTTGAAGCTAGGCTCTTTGTTGGCAACGCTTTGAAATTTAGCCCCGTTTCATCAGCGTTGTACACTTGCTGGGGTGAGTAGGAGGATGTAATTTCTTTGAACTCCTGAAGATACTCTGTGGCTGCGTTGCTGTCTGCAGACATCTTTTCGCCAGTTACAGTCAGTTGCCTGATACCGTGCCTTTTTTTTCCACCGATCTAAAAAACCGCAACTAGCCGAAAATGACGGATCGCCTCCCATAAGGATGTTTAGTAGAAGCGCCTTTTCTTTAATAAGAGGGCCGGTAATGGGAATGCCTTTTTGTCTCTCTTGAGAAAACCACAAGTAAAGTGCTTCATCGAGTTTGTCATACGATGACACAGTAGTAGTTTGACGTTTTTCTAGAGTGTTTTCACTTGTAACAGAGCAAAATTGTTCGATTTTTGCCCGCTTCTTTTTCCAGTCACTGATCGTCGCTTTACCGACACCAAATTCAATTGAAAGTTGAGTAGCACTTTCACCATTGTCTAGTCTTTTGAGAACTTCGAGTTTTTCTTTTAACGTACTCGAGTTGTGTTTACGTTTACTAGCCATAATGATATCGGATATACGCACAGAGCAGAGCAAAGAACAAACAAAACTGCAAACCACAAACTACAGAATACACAGTAAGAGCACGTGCTGCGCGTATGGAAGATTGCACTAAACTGTCGTCTCGCCACTCGTCACCGGGGTGGGTGGTGGAGGGGATAGGGGTGAGGTAGTGGCAGTCCAATAGTTTTGCGCGCCCACACTGTTTCAAGGTCACCGACCAACTCTCCCCTCCCACCACAGACAGGTGGCTTCTACTACATTTCATTACGCACAAACAATGGCACTCAGTTTCGACCACGCGATGTTACCGTACAAAGACAGGAAGCTGTAATATTATTATTACGTTTAATACGTACTTACTATTGTTTATTGCATTTGATTATTGTATGCATTTAATTGTTTTAAAACCACGTAAATTGCACTTGAAAGTTGATAAATGGTACTATTTAACAAAAATCCGCCTAGTCCGAATTTCCCGTCAATCCGAACAAGGTTCGGTCCCAATTAGTTCGGATTGGCGGGACTCTACTGTAGATATTAATTATAAATGATATATTCTCTAAATAATACTTATTTCATTCTTACCAAACATGTAATATTAAAAAGAAATATTTCAAATTAATTTTAATTATATATTTATTTATAAAATCAATAATCAATTATTTGGAGGTGGATAAGACTTTGTTTCAACTACAGATGATTGAATATCTTCTCTAATAATTAATCGCCGCAGCAGCTTCTACTATTCGTAATCGTTCTTCTTCGGGTTGAGCTTCTGTTATTCTCGTACCAAGCTTTAGATAAAATATTTGACTCTGTGTCACGAAAAGATATAATAGTGAATGACCCAACCTTAGTTGCAATTATTATATCAGTCAAATACTTCTCCCTCAATTTAGAAATGATAGTCTTATCATCCGGTACGTACTCGGTAGGAATATCTTTCAACTCTTTTAATGTAAATTATGAATCATTATTATTTTCTATATAAAAGAAATCTCTTTCATGGCCTGTGTGATGTTATCACCTTTGTGATGCTTTTTATCAGTAGGTATTCGATTTAAAAAATGAGAGTAGCAAATAGCATGATATTTAGCCTCAGCAGCTACCAAGTCATGTTCAAAAAGTATACGATTTTTGACTAATTTTCCTAACAAGTCGCCTCTTTCTTCAGCTTTTGTCAAAACGTTATTTTTAAAATTAAGAGTACTTACTTTACTGATGGTTCGTTTATACTTTTCTATTTTTTCTGCGACTTCATCAGCTACTTGACCACAAAACAAGCAAGATGTTTTATAATCAAATACCTCTTCACGTTGCTTCGATGCCGCAATTGAATTTTTACTTATATACACTTTTAGTCAATCAACATGCACCTTCACAGAAGTTAAATTATTTATATGACCGTCATTTCTGTCAATAATTGCAGTTTTTTATGTTTGTAAGCCACGCACAACACTCACAGAAGCACTTTCTGATATTAATGTATTACAAATAAAACAACAATCAGCCGTTTCAATTAAAAGATACACTCAAAATCGTACGTCTGTTAATACTAAGATGTTTTCAACTAACGGATAAAATAAATTTTTTATCGGTATAGAAATACTAACACCGAGAAATACCCTACCATTCCCATCATCAAGTAAACTATCTCACCACCACTACTGTACTTATACATAGAAATTCCAAACTCATTCGTTTACGGTGTGTAGAAAGTAAAAAAAACCGCTCATATATAACAATGGAGCATCTGCTACAGCTTCGCAGTAACAGCAAACGTATAACAAGAGATTTGTATTTCGAGATATAATATTCATAGTAATATGGACGAAAAGTATTTCTTTTAATATTGTATGTTTAGTAAAAATAAAATAAGTATTATTTAGAGAATATATAATTTATATCTATAAATATGGTATATTAAATAATAAATAATAAGAAAAATTTAATAATATTATTAAGTAATAATAACAATAGTAAGTGAATAATTAACAATATAACTCATTTATTTATTGTATTCTACTGGCTGACCTCGCATTATCGTATATACAGGTAAGTGGTCCCCTACTCTTTGCGCTCTCAAAAAGGGTTGAACGTACATAAAATTACTTCAGACAAAAGCTGAAGATAATTTTCCGTTCTACAATTTCTCTAACCACCTTCAAAGTCATTTAGCGTAAGGGAAAACGAGATATTTGCTAAAAACTGATTTTCGTGAAGTTTGATCTTAAATATCTTAAGTCGCGTACACGTGATTATATGAGACTTTTGAGGTAAGTTTTATACCATCAAAATAAAGACGTATGCAAAATTTTTAGCTTATTATCTTTCATTCCGAGGTTGCATCCTTATTTTGCCTTATTTTACTGAGTTAGCAATGAGGTCTTCTCTTCTACATATTAAAGTTTAAAATTCAGCTGGAATTGTGGATTGCTTGGAAATTGTTGGTCCTGTTTCTTTAACCTTTTATATAATTCACATTAGAATTTACAATAAAATACCTAACCATGATAGAATGTTTAACTTAAAATTGGTGAAGAAAACTGTTATAACATTTTAAAGTTAATTTCAACCTTGCCCTCATTCGTAAAAACAAAACAACTGACTACGCTATGCCTCACATATACATTGACACAGTGTTACAGAATTTGATTTGTCTGAAAGGTCAATGTATTTGGATTAATATTTACTCCAAGATATGAAAATTTAAGACTTATGTAATATCACAATTGATAATCTTTGGTATTATCTCCCACAACTCGTCCCCCCCACCCACCCAATTCAAGGTATTATATCGGTGATGTCTGTAGTTGGTTTACTACCAATATTGTAAATATTTAACTTCTAACAAGAAACAATGTTTTGCCTAGATTATTCCAAGTTCCAAATAAACAACTTACATTTTTCTTCTGTTCTTCTAACATAGTGTCTAGAATAGGCATGATCCAGTCCTCAAATAAACAATAGTTATCATTGGGTACCAGTAGGTTTCCAATACGGTTCAGACCTTTCTCTCTGAGGGAACTTCCTTTGAGGTGAAAGTCCCCGATGTATGTCGGAGCCAAACACTTTATTAGATCTTCCTCAACTCCGCCGGCCGTGGTGACGATGCAATCCACTAGACGGTGTTCAGCCAAAAACCTGATTGTGTCCCTGACTCCTGAGGATACCATGTTGGAAGTATATCCGAGAAATATCGTACAGCTGTGTTTCCTCTGAATGAACTCGTCGTCTTCCAAGGAATCTTCTTGTTCTTCGCTCAGTGGAATGTCTCTGCATTTCAACTGGACACAAAAAGAATACTGTATAAAACAGACTTAGTAATTATAATTTTAATACTAATAAGACAAGAGCTGTTGTGTATTCATACGATATGGTCACCTAAAATGCTAGGCTTCTGTCATTTTTATGTAATAAATATTGTTAGGTTTGAACTTTCTCTCAACAAACAATTTTGTGTATATTCAATTGGAATATGAATGTCTCTCTTCTAACTGTTGGGTAAGTTACGTGATTATTGTTATAAAGAATTATCCCTGTTATTTTACATCATAGACTCTGTACAATGTATAAAAATAGTGGAATTCTTCTTAAAAATATATCACAGTATCTGAAATTCAAGTATCACCTGTATATAAAGTGATTAAATTGTATTATAAATTGATATTATACATTTATTAATGATTTGAACATTCAACAAACATAATACTTTCTCTGTCTTCAAAGTCAGCAATGACTAAGATTACATTGTGGCTTTATTAAACAGATGACTAGTAAATGAATGATTGCACACAAAACTTCTTAAGTCTTTCTTTCCAATTTTACCATAGTTTAGGATATTTCAATCCAATAATGTACCTGTTTAAAATCATGAATATCATATTGGCTAATTATTGATTAAATTAAGAATCAAAAAACTAATCTATACTACGATTTAATTATTCCTTATATTGTAGTGATTTTTAATTAACGCTATAATGTAATCTGTGTCATGGCTTACTTTCAAGACAGAAAATATTAATTAAATGTTCTCAGTTTCAAATAAGTTATAAATGTACATTTTTTATTTATCATACGATTGAAATCACTTCATATACATGCAGTCAGTTAGCAGTGGTAGAGTGAGCAGTGGCAGAGGGAGGACAGAGGACATTGTTATCTTATCAGTGCACTCTTGAGGATTTCCTTGTTTTCTGTTTGTATCATGAATTGTTGCAAACATGAAAAGAGTATTTTGGGAAGTAAAGTTGAACTTGTGTTCTAATTTGCCTTGCAAATAAAAATTTCCATTTTTACTGTGTATGACTGAGAGAAACTGTTTTTACAAAAGTACCTGAAGAACAGAAAATTAGGCTGGCTGAGCCTATAATGCAAAAGTTTTATAAATACAAAATTAACCTCACAAATGGAATAAATCCTTGAATAAATCAAAAAATTTTGAGGGTTTTGGAATGTTGGAATTTTGGAAATTGTCAAAAAAAAGTTGAAAATTATTCAAAGCAAAAAATTCATCAGCTAAATTTAAAAAAGATCTACCAATGAAATTTGAATAAGTCAGCAGTTTTAAGTGATAAGTATGATAAAATTGAAGAACAACTGAAAACCTTGCCTGAAGAGTTAAAGAAACTTGTCAAATCAATTATTTTGGATAAGGATAAACAGATTTGTAATCTTACTCAGCACTTGGGAAGACTGGAACAGTACGGAAGAAATACAAATTATGAACTAAATTAAGTACTGAAAAAAGGTGAAAATGTGGAAGAGTTCATATTAAAGTTGCAAACAAGTTGGGAGTCGCATTGAGGGAAGAGGACATTAAAGCAGCTCATCGAATCCCATAAGGCATAACTGAAAATCGGTCATTGTACAGCTGCAGGAAGGAAGCTACGAGACAGAGTGCTGGAAGCTAGAAAAAGGGTTGTGGTCAGGTCAATGCAGATGTGATGGTGCTTCGACATTATTATTTTCAAAACTTGTTAAAGAGTGCAAAATCTTTAAGCTAATATGTTGAACTCTCGGTTTGTTTCGGTTTCAAAATGGCGTTGTGCATGTAAGAAAGTTCCCTGACAGTGAAAGAATAATCATCAAAAAGGAGGAAGATCTAACTAAGTTCAAATAAAAACTGTTTTAATTAAGTAACATCTTCACTAATTAAGCGGAAAATAACAATTAATTCTTCCACAGCTACAGATTGTGATTCATTAAGAAAGCTATGAACTTCGACTTTGGAGTTCCTCTATATTGTTATAAAAACAGTTTGTATTACTGAAATCGTGGGACCTGTTCAAACAAATACACAGAATGCTGCATAGAAATTGGGGGTGAAGCCGCATATGTATGTATATACAGGGTGTATATTATGTCTGGAAACACCCAAATATATCCTTTAATAATTTAAATATAAATTTGAAACCTCTTACAATCGTGATAGAGATTGGGCATCTACTTTTTGGAACAATGTTTTGTTATGTCACACCAACGGGGGACGTCCTGCCGAGGGTATCGTGAATATTCTTAATGGAAGCCTATACCTTGTGATACATAATTTTAAAGGTAATAGCTTACTGAATTGAATGCCACAAAACCGCATCTCAAAGGAATTATTCTATCAGAAAATAGAGCATTTTTAGTATTGAAAATTTACTGATGTTCAACAATGTAATTTTAACATGGTTCTTGCCACAAAATGTGTTACACTAATTTTTTAGCATTTTTTAAATGTTCAATTAAATAAAACAAAATTTCATTTTAAGCTGGTTCTATTAGCACAAATTTGCCAGTTTTTATTACAGTACAATTATGGAAAATACTTATGTTATTGATTTCTTATTACAAATAAAAAATAATGTATGCTGTTAGAAAAGTCTTACAACAAACGTTTTACCTGCATTTGGTGTCAAAGCAATTGTTCGAACTGTGTTCCTTCTACGGTTTGATAATGAGCCAATCTTGTGTAAAATGATTCGACAGAGTTGCCTAACATTTCTTCAGTTATCAAAGCAATCTCCTCTATAATCCTGTTTCTTAGGTCTTCCAAATTATGAGGCTTTCTTCTATAAACATTGGATTTAAAATGACCCCATAGGAAATAATCGATTGGTGACAAATCCGGAGATCTTGGAGGCCATTCGATTTCTCCTCTTCGGCCAATCCATTTATGAGGAAACCTTAAATCCAAATACTCTCTTACCTGTCTCCCATAATGGGGTGGAGCACCATCCTGCTGAAACCATACATTATCAAAGTATTCTCCTGATGCAATTTGAATAGCTGGGATTATTTCATTTTGGAGCATATTGTAGTAAAGTTCGGCATTTAAATTTCCATTGATGGGTCCAACAATTTTGTTACCTAAAATTCCACACCATACGTTCAGTTTTTGTGGTTGCTGTGAATGGGACTCAGTAATCCAATGTGGGTTTTCACTAGCCCAGTAACGGCAATTGTGCCTGTTAACATTGCCATTTAGGAAAAAAGTTGCCTCATCAGAAAATAGTATGTTGGTCAGAAAATCTCTATTGTCATCACATTTGCGCATCACAAGTTCACAAAACTCAAATCTTCTGTCGTAATCATCCTCACTTAACTGTTGGACTAAATGAACTTTAAATGGTTTGTATTTATTAATTTTCAAAATCTTACTCACAGGCATATGGTGCATATCATGTTGCTGTGCAGCTTTTCTGAGCGATGTATGTGGGTCTTCAATAAATGTTTGCAAAACATCTAGTGCATGTTCTTCATCTGTTGCAGATTGTATCCTACCCGACTTTGGCCGATTACGTACACTCCCTGTCATTTCAAAACGCTCAATAGTTTTTGATATTGTTGAAACACTTATGGGATTCCTTTCTGGGAAAGTGTCATTAAACAAATTACAAACTTCCCGATAAGATCTTTGACGATCGCCATATCCTCGCATCATCAACAGAGTAATTCGTTCTCTTTCAGACAATTCCATTAAAATGCCAAATAAAAACTGAACTACTGTAATTAGATAACTTGTTGACAGCAATGCTTCAGAGACACTGATTAACTCGACAGGAATGATATGACCTTTGTCCATTTGTAATTCCCAAGCTTAGACCTGTCTAGTGAAAGCTCCATGCTCAACAAAACTGAAAACCTGTAGACCAGATGATTAATAACACAATAATGTTTCTCATAGGCTAGTGACCTTTGTCTCTTTAAACCTTCCTGCTGACTGGAAAACACCAAGTACAGATTCATAAGTAATCAAAGAAAGTGACTCATAAG
Source organism: Homalodisca vitripennis (assembly GCF_021130785.1). Lineage (NCBI taxonomy): Eukaryota > Metazoa > Arthropoda > Insecta > Hemiptera > Cicadellidae > Homalodisca > Homalodisca vitripennis. The sequence continues at coordinate 14,461 of NW_025783611.1, forward strand.
TTTTATTCATTTGTAATAAAAAACTGGTTAATTTGTACTAAATGAAACCAGCTTAAAAAAATAAATTGTTTATTTTATAATTTGAACATTTAAAAAATGCTAAAAAAATTAGTGTAAACACATTTTGTGGCAAGAGAACCATGTTAAAATTTACATTGTTGAACATCAGTAAATTTTCAATACTAAAAATGCTCTATTTTCTGATAGAATAATTCCTTTGAGATGCGGTTTTGTGGCATTCAATTCAGTAAGCTATTACCTTTAAAATTATGTATCACAAGGTATAGGCTTCCATTAAGAATATTCACGATACCCTCGGCAGGACGTCCCCCGTTGGTGTGACATAACAAAACATTGTTCCAAAAAGTAGATGCCCAATCTCTATCACGATTGTAAGAGGTTTCAAATTTATATTTAAATTATTAAAGGATATATTTGGGTGTTTCCAGACATAATATACACCCTGTATATATATATATATATATATATATATATACAATGTACTGGGTTAAATTTCAGATACTATAATGTATTTTTACTGGAGGTCATCAGTATAATTTAAAAAACCAGTTATAGGAGTTTTTTATACACATCACAGGGTCTATGCATTAAAATAACAGGGATAATTCTGACTTGGCAGTTGGTCTGTTCATTTTTGATGTATGAAGCCTCAACAAGTTTTTGTTTGAACCATCCCATTAGGACCAAGCCCTTGATAAACAGGTGATAAATAAAGACCACTAATTGAGAGAATTAAAGATCACAGAAAAATATTACAAAAAAAGGGCTTGTGGAAAAGTCTAAAATTGCTCAACACTGCTGACTGGCCTCACTTGGGATGAAGGCAACATAATGCACCACAAGCGCAGTCAACCTTCGGTTGAGGTTAAGCCACTTTGGGTACCAATATTTAAAAAAAAGTTTTAAAATAGAAAATTAAAAAAAATTAATAATAAAAAAATTATGGTTGCCTGTAAAGTCGGTTTTACGGGCGAAGATTTTACGTGACAACAACTTTTTCTTGGTAGAATATTTATTGATATGAATATTATTAAATTGCACAATAGGAACAAGGGATTGAATGAAAATAAGAATTTCACAAATTTTAACTATAGAAATATATTTTGTTTACTAAAACATTGTACATAATTTGAAAATTAATTAAAATTTGTTATTGTAAATGGTAAAGTTGAATAAAACATTTACTAAAATTGGAATTTGAAATTCTTGCTAAACACAGTTAAATTCTAACTCCGCGCGTGGTGATTGGTCGGTTTAGTTCGTTTGTTTGGTTGCACTGTTATGACAGGTTAGAGGTTATAATTTGTTATTTTAAATGTTTTACTAGCAATACGCGCTGTTTCTTCTCAATCGACTGAATTACGATTGATTGCAGAGTGATTTTAAACTAATAATTTACTTAACACTATCAACATTTGTCAATAGTATGACATAACCTATAAACTCAGTTTCTCAACTTTTGTGTCAATCTAACAATTAATCAATCAATCATAGTTTACGATAATGAAATATCAGTGTACAATTATTTACCTTTATTGTTGTAAATGACGAATCTAAGCACTCCACATTTTCACGAATAAACATAGTTATCTGCTTTATCCCGTGCGGCGGACCCACAGTTATCTGCTTTATCCCGTGCGGATCCCGTGCGGCGGACCCACTGGACGGGCATCGTAACGTTACCGGGCATTACACTTTTTCATGAGTGACTCCGAGCCGCAACCTAATTTAAGACGTTGTCACGTCAAAACCTCAACCAATCAAATTTTACAAACGCCATAATCAAAACATAAGGCTAGAGGTGGCTGCCATTTCTCTTCCCCCCCCCCCTGACCATTGCCTTCCTGTCTCTTGATTTTTGTGCAATAACAAACACCTGGGCTCATTTGTCTCCAGTCAGGACTTCAAGCTGTTGTCAGGCAGTCTATTGCACATACTGTATGTTTAAGTACAAATTTATGTACTAAGATTTTTACATCTGAGGAAGAGGGTAGATTTCAATTCCTCGAAACGTATTATTATACACTTTTAGAAGAAGGCAAATGTCTGAAATCCTATTATCCTTTCTAACCATCCACTGTCAATAACGAACGGGATTGTGTGTTATAAAACTGCATTTAAATCCCAAATATTTTAAAGCTCAAATACTGCTGTATAAATCGAGTCACACTAACTACACAGAGTGGAAACTACAAATACAGCTGATCAATATGTGTGTCCTATTGAACCTGTGGTTTCACCTGAGCTCTGTGGATTCACACTTAGGGTACCGTCAAGGCTTAAGTGTTCAAGATCTTTTTGTAATAAAAGGTTGATAAGGTAAACTTCGTACTTTTTAACCAATAAGAGGAAAATACAAGATTTGTACCGACCATATTTGTAATTTTCTTCTACTGCCAATCCAAAATTGGTAGCCTGGAAACCACTAAAACGGTAACTTTCCAGGATAGCCTTGTAATCCACTCCTTTGTTTCCAGTCATAGCCTGTGGGATAAATTAAGATATCAAACACATTTTAGCTATGGATAAAAGAAGCTGAGTATCCATTAAAGTTTTCTACATTAAACTCATTATTCTATAATGACAATAGATCATACTACTTAAAATTATAAGGCATGTATATTTCTTAAGTACTGTGACTCTTCCAAGTTTATATACTTATGAGATACAGTATGTAAATTATTTATTAAAATAGACACTTTGACTAGTAAATATATAAGCAGCTATCATGCAACAAAACATTTATATCTTATTCCCAAGTTACAACATAATTTTTAAAATTAATCTTTTTACATGGCTGGAAATATAATTAACAAATTTCTCTCCTCTTGGATGATTATTGACTTGAATAAATCAATTTATTATAAAGAGTGCTTTCTAATTTTAAAAGCTTATTATTTAGTATTCAACTTCTTTAATGATGAGTTATGGTTTAGAATTCTTAAACCTAATGCAACAAATGCAATTCTATGGAATATTGTTATTGTGGCATCAGATAGGGACCCAATGTCCAACTGCACTAACTTTTAATAATTTTATTTTGTCCCTTTTTTAAGTTTGAAATACAATTAAAAAAAAGTTTTATACAGTACCTAGATGGAAAATATGCTTCCTTTTATTAAAATAATTTGAGAACCACAGCAACACAGTCATTTTGTTCACATTACTGAAACAAGGATGCTGACCATCCAGATGTTTCAAGTACAGAAACAAGTGATAAGTCCTGGCACTACATTGGTACCGTAAGGAAGACGATCAGTTATTCCAATCCAAATGATACCATAAAATCTGGATTTTAATGAGCCACACGTGAACAGGCATTGTCATGGAATAAAACCATCACCTTTTGCAAGCCATGCGTTTTAGGGTTTCACAATACACTGTAATATTGTGATTCCCCAAGGCAAAAAAAGTCACACGTAACACTTCCTGATCTGTATCAATCTCCAAAATATACATTACAAGAAGTATTTAAATGATTACCATTTTACCATATGATTATTCATAGTTGTGTTAATCCATGATTACCATATTGTATATGAGCAAGTGAAGATGAGGAGTGAGTATTTTACTTTTTAGGGCTTTCCCCACTTTTATTTATGTTGCTTCACTATTCACTTTTTAAATCATTGTCCTTTTCAAAAAATCAACAAGTAATGAGAAATCGGAGAGCATATAGATTCAACATACAACTATTACTGTATAATATAAAAAATAAGTTAGACTATCTTCTAGCCTGTAAAATGGCATATTATGGTATGTGGACATGGTATGTTTTCTTTCGCTTAACATAATATATTAATATTCAATTAATAACATAATAATAATATATATTGAATAACAGAACTACTATTTATTAATCAATAAGGACATTTAACAATAACATAGCTTAGTCTTAAAATATTTAACAAAACCATAACAAATAAAAACATTAGGAGATGGGATATTTAATTCAAAGCCTTTTAACATGTCTCTCTTGGGTTCGTAGGACTATCAAAAAGGTGTTGAAAACGTTGTCTCAGTGCTTCTCTTCTATCAGACCTATTTTAAACCAGAATTATATCTTGAACTCAGGATAAACATGGTTTGTTAGCTTTTTAAAGTTATTTAGTTACGTTTTCTGAAGTCATTATTTTAAATGAAAATAGAAAGAATATTATGATTATATAATAGCCTCCTTTTTACACTCCCTCTTGCCCTCTACCCTGGGACTGAAGGCCCAACCGGATAACAATTTGGCCGGTAACCAAGATCATAATATTGTGAAAGAAGCATTTCTATGACAACCACACGTCTTGCAAATAGTTCTTGCGTTTTCTACAGATGTTAGCCTTTCCCTGGTCCTCTGTCATGATTGTAGGCAGTGTTGTTACATGTAACCCGCCCTGGAGTATCTTATAGTTATATCTTTAGTGTTTATTGTACCATGAAAATATCCTACACACAAACAGATGTTTGGCTTTGTTTGTGTGATGATGATGTGGTCACAGATTGAAAATGATTTAGTGGCCAATATATACTATCAGAAATAACATTTTTTGCATGAGCTAAACTCTACAAACCTGTCTCTTAAAAAAAAACAAAAAATCTGTTAAACACAATCTTAGATATAAAAACAAAACCATATAATTTATATGAGTTACAAAAATTTTAAATTACATTATTTCATTTTTGGATGTACAAGTGTTTTATAAATAAAAATATGTCGACCTAAACACTTACCCTACAGTAATTTCCTTTGTAAGAAAAACATCATGACTACATACAGTGACCATCAAAACTCCACGAAAACTCAAGTCGAACTAAAAAGAATTCAAGACTACAGGAATAAAGCAAAAGGATTCTCATTGCTACAGTTCCGTATGAGTCATAAAGTTTATTTGAAACATCACTGTTATTAAATTTATGGCCAATTACAACCAGTTGAAAACTGACTTACTAAAAAGGGGCCATTTAATGAATGGGCAGGTCGAATTTGAAATTGTGTTTACAGTTGACACATATAAGTTATTGTTAAAATCATACGAATTGATTATATTGAGAGTTCTATTAAAAATATTACAGTACTTCGGTTTCAGTGAGATTCAATAGTTGAAGTTGCCAATTATAATTTCAATATTATTTAACATATCCTCCTGAACAAAAATATGGTTTCAGAGGGCAGAAATTACAATTTTTTAAATATTTGAAATGGAAATTTCACTGTGATTGTATTTGTGTACTACTGTGCTTCTTGTTAACTATGTTTGTCAGCGTTTTCTGTGCTCAATAGCTAACTGGAGTGTTCTGTGGTTAGAACAGCTTAGCACCCACAACCATCCTGTGTAATAGCCTTCACTATGGTTGTATTTGTGTACTACTGTGCTTCTTGTTAACTATGTTTTGTCAGCGTTTTCTGTGCTCAATAGCTAATTGGAGTGTTCTGTGGTTAGAACAGTTTAGCACCCACAACCATACTGTGTAGTAGCCTTCACTGTGTTGTGGATTCGACCATTACTCAACTACAACTCTCATTTAGATTAAAAAAAGTATTTATGTGTTTCAGTGTAGATTAGGTGAGCAGTTAAAATATTAGGAAATTAATTTATGCATTTTTATAATTGACCATCGTTTTTTTCAGAGTGAGAGTAGAGTTCACCATGTAATTGTGTGCTATTTTAAATCAGGAAACTGATAAATGTTATGTAATCGGAAGTTACCAGGTGGTTTTTAAGTAAATTACACAAACTTATATGTTTGTTCTTTTACATTATTATTTATTTACTTGTAAAAAGTTTGGTTGGATTTGGATTTTAAAAGTTATTTTTATCCACACCAGCAATGAAATTCGTGATGTTAAACTATGTGTCCTCTTGAACACACATTCTGAGTTTCCTTATTCTTCATTTCCCTATTCATTTCGAATATTTATTATCAAAACATAAATGGAATTAGGACTAAACTAGCTGAAATTCGTCAATCATTAACCACTTGCATACATGATATAATAGTCCTTACAGAAACAAACCTTCTACCTAGCATCGCAACCAGTGAACTCGGCCTATCCTGCTACCAAGTTTTTAGGAGCGACAGAGCGCGCTCGACACTACTAATAAGAAGAGTGGTGGTGGAGTGCTAATCGCCATATCTAACAACATCAAATGTGCTGAAGTCCCTGTTTGCACCCCATCAGAGGCTATTTTTGTCTCTATCTGTCTCTCCTACGGCAAGAAATTGCTCCTTGGTGGCGTCTATATTCCTCCGAATAAACCTACAGCATGTTATACTGATTTTTCCGACTCTCTCGAAGATATTGTCAACTTTAATGGGTTTCAAGACATCTTGCTTCTAGGAGACTTCAATCTGCCGAAATGCTGACTGGACCTCGATGTGCGCATCGCGTGACGGCTCTTTTCAAGTTCTTCAAAATATGGCAACCTTGTTTGGCCTTACTCAAGTCAATAAGATTCCCAATTTTAGAGGTGTAATCCTTGACTTATGTTTCTCCTCTTCTCAAAACATAACAGTCTCTCATGACCCGGATCCGCTGCTTCCAGAGGATATTCACCATCCAGCACTGTCTATGACTATATCTGGACCATTTAATGTCCAAAAAAATATAACTTATCAGGCCAACGTCAAGCTTTGTGACTATGCTAGCGTACTCCAGGACCTACAGGCTCTTGACCTTGCTGACTCGGTTGCTCGGGGAGATGTCAATGAAGCATTCAACGTATTTGTTAACACAATCAAGGAAGAGTGTACTTCAATTCTCTCCGAGGACGAAGATGGGATTGTCAGCCTTCCCTAAATGGTTTTCTAAGGAGTTGATCCGCCTTACAATTTTGAAAAAATCTCTCCACAGACGCTATAAATCGACCCTTTCCCAGCTTAGTTATAACCAATTCGCTGCAGTAAGAGCACAGTGCAAGTCATTGTCCAACACTTGTTTCAACCGGTACATGAATACAGTTCAAACTTCAATAACTGATAACCCAAAATTCTTCTGGAGCTATATGAAATCGTTAAATAATAACAATGCAACCCCCACTACCATGCGTTTTGACGACATCTCATCAAGCTCTGAAAGAGATGTAGCGAACATGTTTGCTGACTTTTTTGCCTCAGTCTTCAATCCGGCCAATGACCCATTGCAGTCCAATCGAATCTCCAGCTCATCTATTCACCAATTTTCTACCTGCCGCATAAGTCCATCGGAGGTTTTGAAGACACTCAAGAATCTTGACACTAAAAAAGGTCCGGGCCCCGACTCAATCCCACCGACAGTAATTAAGCACTGTGCTGATGTCATCGCCCGTCCCTTAACCACACTCTTCAACAGATCACTATCAGAAGGAGTATTCCCGGATTATCTTCAAAATTGGCCATGTGGTTCCCATACACAAGAAAGGCTCAGTAAATGATATAAAGAATTACAGGCCCATTACCATTTTACCAATACTAGCCAAAATCTTCGAGAAGATTGTTCTGAGCAGAATCATATTCATGATCAGCAGCAAATTGACTATTAGTCAACATGGCTTTATCTCAAATAGGTCTACCTCCACCAATCTCGTTCTCTTTCAAAGCCATATCATCGAAGCATTTGAACGAAAGGAAGCAGATTGACACCATAGAAATGGATTTCTCTAAAGCCTTCGATAGAGTGTGCCATGAAAATTTGTTAAATAAATTGGGGGCATCGGGATTTTCAGGACCCTTCCTCCAGTGGCTTAAAAGCTACCTACATAACCGGAAGCTGGTAGTGAAATATAACAACGTCCTTTCCAAGGAGTTCAAAGTAACAAGCGGTGTCCCACAAGGTTCCCATCTCGGGCCCATCCTATTCAATTTGTATATAAATGATGTGGTTTCTTCCCTGACTTGCAAACACTTGTTGTTTGCGGACGACCTGAAGCTGTACTCCGTTATATTCTTCCGCCTTGGACGTGGCTCAACTTCAAGATGACATTAACAGGGTCGATCGCTGGTGTAGTCTTAACAAAAATGTCGCTGAATCTGAGCAAATGTGTTTGCATCTCATTTTATCGCATTTCAAAACCTATATTGCATGATTACTCTGTCAGAGGTGTGCCACTATCCAGAACATCGGAGGTGAGGGATCTTGGAGTGTTCTTTACTTCTTCCCTAAGCTGGGAGCCCCATGTCCAACATATATGCAATAGCGCTCTTCAAGTCCTTGGCTTCCTCTTCCGAGCTTCTAAGTCATTTACTGATCTAAACGTTCTCAAACTCTTGTACTGCTGCCTGGTGAGACCGCACTTAGAATACAACAGTGTTTGTTTGGTCTCCTCACCAGCAGTATCTAAAAGACAACATAGAGAAGATCCAAAGACGTTTTCTGAGGTTGGTTGGTGTTAGACTAGGATTCCGATATCTGGATGTTCCTGTGCAAGAAGTCTCACGGCTCCTAAACCTACCCTCCATGGAATCAAGGCGTGTCAGTCAGGACTTACTTTTCTTATACAAGCTGGTCAGAGGAGAGTTGGGACTGCCCTGATTTGCTGGAAAGAATAAAACTTCAGGGTACCTTCTGGCACGAGGTCAAGGGCACTTTTTGCGAAAACCTCAACTAATACCTTATATGCAGCCAATAGCTCACTGTTTCGAGTCCAGCGCCTGGGCAACACACTTCCTGATCACCTAGACTTCTTCCATACCCCGCCCTCGTCATTCAGATCAGCTGTTCGAAGCCTCCAATCGTGACACGTGACCACCTTTGGCTTGTGCAGTGATGTGCTCTTGAGTGGTGCCTTTAGAGGGCCACTACAACCAGTGCAAGTGGTTTTGTAATGCATGGCCTTGATCAAGGTTGCTTCCGTATTAATTAACTTGTTACATTTCATGCCTAGTATTGTTAGCAGGCTATTGTTACTGATTATTCTTTGTTGTTATCGCTAGTGTCATAGTTTATCTCTTGTTTGTGTCATTGTTATCGCTTTAACCACACTTTATTCATTTTTGCATATTTTTATTAGCTTGTTGTTATTGCAGTTTATTGTTGTGTTTATTGATTGTTGTTGCTTTCTGTTGCACCGTTGTTTATTATTACTTCTAGCTTATTGTTACGTTTGACTAGTCGGCATTTATTAGTCGTTAAGTCTTGTCTTAACCTTTGCCATTTGTACTCTTCACGTTGTTGTCTCCATTATTTAGAAAATATTTTGTTTTGTTTTTGCAATTGTACAATTTAATATTTCTTGTATATCTCTTGTACACCGTCTCAACATTGTGCTACTTTGCTTACTATATATGTATAATGTCCTGTATTTAACTATTACAGCCATTCCACAAATACAGAGACATAAGTGTTAAAAACTAAAATAATTTTTTTTCAACATTTTAAATTAAGTTAACAATAAATAAAAATAGTATTTGAACAACACCTAATCATTTTTTCATTATCAAATAAAATTAAACATGTTTTTTTACCGTGGTTAAACTTGGTGTTTACTCTGTGGTTGCTACAGGGTGATGATATTGGTGAAATAAAGTCAAAAAAATCACTAACCATATGACACAATTTCAGTCTGCTGGACTATTTGGAGGGAAACCAGCTCTTCTGCACATTTCAGAAATATAGTTTTCATTCTCATTTTAATCGTTTATAGTAATGGATTTTTACTTGTTTTGAAGAAGAGATTGAGTGTCCCGTCCGTCACAATAAAGGTAAGTAAGTTTATTTTTTACAAGTTATTAAAAATAAAATGTGTGATTCAATAACAAATCTTCTATTCACTGAAGCACCCCGGCCTAACCTCAAAGTTTTTAGATTTTTCTAGTTCTGTTTCTAGTTTTTATTGAATTTTGAAAATTGTCCCGTCCGTCACACACTTTTTAGCAATATCTCTATACCCCATGCCCTAAATTCGTTGTTAATACTTAAATTTATTAACTAATGTTACTTTTTGAATGTACAAGTTACTAGGCCTATCTAGGCCATTGTGAGATGAATCTAGGGCTAATCTTATTTTTTAATTTTATGTAAAATAGTTTATTTCTCCCAATTTCAAAATATTATGACACCCTACTATTTGTAGATTGTAAGTTATACCTACACCTAGTTTTAATTAGAACTGTAGTTGTAGTACTGATTAGGCTTTGAGACTGTTTATGCAGTGAAATATTATTTGTAGCATTTAATTAACATTGTGCTGATTAATTTGAGCTGATTAAAAAAATTTCTAAAAGAGCTGATTAACTACAAGATCCCACACCAAATGTCAAAATATTAAACATTAATGTTAATAAATGGGTTTTAGAGTCAGATAATGCCCTTGCACATGGGCTTACAAAAAAATGTCATGGAATATTTGCGACATCTTGTTGCGATATTGCAGTCAACTAAACATTGTGATTCTTGTAATATTTATTTACTCTAAAAAACTACACGAGTTTTTTGTTGATTTCAGATATCTATGGAAATGGAGACAAATGAGCTTTTTAAAATCTAGAGAGAAGGCGAGACTACGAAAACAACGAAGCAGAGAAAAAAAGAAGACGAATAAAAGAAGCCTGGGAGAAGAGTTTGAAGAAAGATGCAGAGAGAAAGCGAATATCGAGAGCTAAGGAAAAGGAAAAGTTAGTTACAATTAGTTCTACAAGTGCAGGTTAAGAAAAGAACTCAAACTTAAAAGATGCAAGGAAACTGAAAGAAAAAGAATAATTACAGGTTAAAACAAAAAGAAAAGCTAGAACATGTATGTGATAAAAATAATGAACTTGGAACTTTTTCAAACAGGCAAAGCCTAGGAAAGGCTGTAGTTCGTGCAAAGAAATTTTTACCAAAAAGTCCTTCAAAAAAACTTGCAGTTGTAAGAAAACTAGTTTATGAAAACTTCCAGCTGCCAAAAAAGTGATCGCTTTTTTATTAAAGAACATGTAGAGAAAAAGACGGTTTTGTTCTAAGGAAACTGAAGAAAAAGTTATAGCGTTCTACAGCAGTGATACAGTCAGCAGACAAGCTCCTGGAAAGAGAGACTACAAAACAGTCAAAAGCAAAGTTTCAGGTGAAAAAGAAAAATTGCAAATTCGACATATGGTTATGACAGTAAAAGAAGCGTATACGCTTTGTTTGTTGAGGAAAATCCTGGTATTGGTATCAAAAAAAGTAAATTTTATTCTCTAAGACCAATTCATATACGCTTGAGCTCAGAAATGCCACATAATGTATGTGTTTGCAAACTACATGCAAATTTTAATTTCCTTACTGAATCATTGTCTAAAGCTGTTGTAGGTTTTCCACCTTACAGGTAAAGAACTGTTGGCCGCCATATGTTGTAAACATAACAAGTGAAGCCTGTATGACCGAGTCTTGCAACAAATGCAAAGATACAAATTTCTTGACTAAGTTTAGTTTGAATATAGATTTTAGAGGCTCAAATTTCTTGAAAGCAGTGGGGAGAGGTAAATAAACGACCAGTTATAACATATGTAGAGGACTACTATTGGGAGAAGCAATGGAAATGGTACAAAATATGTTAGGAAAGTTTCAAAGTGCATTGCTACATAAAAAACGTACAGAGTGAGTATTTTGAGTACAAAAAGAAAAATGCAACACAAGGTGAAGCTGTCTTACAGATAGACTTTGCTGAAAACTACAGTTGTATTGCACAAGACGAAATACAGAGTGCACACTGGAGTAACACTCTTGGTAACCATTTTTACAGGTGTAGCATGGGTTCCCAATGGAAAACAATGTTATGCTTTGATTAGCAATAACCTTACACATGACAAGTTTTCAATTTGGTATTTTCTTAAAAAATAAATAAGTGATCTAAAACAACAGTTCAAAATTGAGGAAGCAGCGATTTTCTCAGACGGCTGTGCTGGCCAGTTTTAAAAATCGTTATACATTATCCAATCTGACATTTCTGGACAAGGACTACCAAGTAACTGGAGAATGGTGTTTCTTTGCCACTTCTCATGGGAAGGGGGCAGTGGACGGTGTAGGTGGCACTGTGAAAAGGATGGTGTGGGAACAAGTCAAATCCAGGCGCACAACAGTTACTTCTGCTTGAAGAGTTTTTTGAGTGTTCTCAAAAACAGTGTGAGGCAAACAAAATCAAAGTGATGTATGTTGATGTTAAAGATATTGAAGAGTGTCAAGAGTTATTGGAGTCTCGATGGCAGCTGTCAGACCTATTCCTAAAGTCCAATCAATGCATTATTTACGGGCATCAGCACTTTACCCAGGAAGTATTGTAGCCGGAAATACTGTGAAATCAGAGCTTCAACTCTCAGAGTCTTGGAACAGTCATGATGAGTCAATTAATGAAAAACTTTCTGATGAAGATTCCTTAGATTCTGACTTTTTCATTGAAAATAAAAAGGTCCAATATTTAGATGTATATAGTTCTGAAGATGAGGACTCATATTTAAGACCTAAACCTTTAAAAAAAGATGAAATAGAAGCTGGACAGATACATATTAGTAGAAACTTGTAAGTGAAGGTAAACAGGAAGAGAGCTCATAAGTATTTGGCTATAACCCAGGGGTGCGTAGAAGAAGACAACAACGTGGAGGTCTTGTTCATGAGATTAGTGCAGAAGACTAAAACCAAGGACCAACTATTTGAAATAGACTCTTCTAAAACATACATAGTGTCTGTTTCAGAAATACAAGGAGTTTTTGAGGGCCAGAAGTAAAAGAATTGAGAAATAGTATTTATTATAAGTTTGCAAAGTCAATCGAGCTGTAAGATGAAAAAACCCTTGTAAATATTTAATTTCAATTATAAACAGGTTCTAGTTGTAAGTAAATTTAAGTTAAATAGTTGAGTAAAAGTGTTCATGAATAAAAAAGTGTATTAAGTAACTGTTTGTTGTTTTTATACACAAGTAACCTTTTGTCCCGTCCGTCACGTCCCGTCCGTCACACGTCAACTGCTAAATTTGAATTTTTTTGTTGTAACACAGAGTTTTAAAATGGAATATAAAGGTTTTTCTTAAAAAAACTCAATGACTGGCTGTTAGCAAATCCTTTTTATAACATTGAGGGAATTCCTAGAACACCCTGGCATAACTCTGTAATATATTGTCCGTTGATCAATACCTTTTTGCTTTGTTGACTCTTTAAATAGTTTATTTTTGTTCTTGTTAACTGTTCTTACTAATAGTCTTTATTTTTTTGTTAACTTGTTGAATTTTTGTGATGTTATCTATTTATATACTTATTTATTAATTAGTTTATTATTATCAATTTTACGTTGTTTTTTAAAATTGTTACATTTATTACATTACACGCAATACATGCATTGTTACTATTTTATACCGCTAAGTTTTGTTTTTTTTACTGCTCTAGTATGACTAAGAACAATGTAACGTTTCAACAATTCTGACATTGTCATACATGTATATATGTCCATGACAATAAATGTTGTATTAGTTATTATTATTATTTTTATTATTATTATTAAATATTAGAGTAATGTGGTAAATGGTAATGAATATTAGGAAACTGTGGATGAATAATACAGTTGAAAGTTCTTGGCAATACGGGCAGAGAATTTGAGTGAATAGGGGGCAAGACCATTTTTGTGATTTTGGTTTGTACTGCAAGGAATTATGTGCAGACTGTCTAGGGGAGAATCCTTTCCTCGATTTCAGAAAAGTGGTTACCTCACTGCTCTCTAGGCAATTTATAAATACCATAACGACCCATTTCTCTGATGATTATGTAGGTCTAGACAAAAGTTGGTTTTGTTATTTTTGTTAATCTTATTGTCAAAGTTAATATTTCAATTCTTAGCTGCGTATAATTACTGTATAGTATCGAA
>NW_025783612.1:0-31106 GCF_021130785.1 Homalodisca vitripennis
CGATATTTTTTGAGCCTATCACTTTGAAGCTGAAAAGATTTAATTCTGTTGATCTGTCTATCTGGCCTCACATATCTCGAAAAGAAACTGATTTATAACTTTGAATTTTTAATGAAGCTAAAAGATCTGCCCAAGGGGTTAGCAAACCAATTTTTACATTGGTAATTACTGGTACACTTGATTATTAAAACAAATAATTATAAAACTTGTGTGAAAACCAGTTTAAATATAAACACGTATAAAAAATTGTGTCAGAAGAAACCGTACCTTCAAAATAAAAACGTAAGAAAAGTTTTAAACTACAGTCACGACTTTCCACGAAAAGCTCCCGATAATTATTACCTATTAAAATTTAAAAAACTTTGATCATTATTATTTGTAAAACATGACCCACTTTCGAAGACTTATAAACACCCAGACAGCAAAATTAAAGTTATAATGATTACAGTCTTTAAAAACATTAAAAAAATAATAATAAGTGTGCAAAGAAATTTATTCACCAAAACTTTTTTAAATTTTAAAAATTGTGTGGTTATTTTAAGTTTTTTTATCAACAAATCAAATCTAGCTTATGAAAGTGTACCACCGTGAAATAATAAAAATTATATAAATGAAAGAGTTTAGATAAGAGAGGATATATTGTTTTAATATATTTTACGAATCAATTGAAATCTTGTTGAAATTGCATATTAAGTTTAAACTGCAATAGTATTTATCTAAGAGTCAGTGTAGGAACTATAACAAAATTCCAACAACACAAATACATCCTCTCTTACTAACCTGACCCAAAGGCTAAAAACCACCAACATTATGTAAATATATATATATACATAACGTTCAAATAATAATAAATTTATATATATATAAAAATACTATGTACATATATATATATTATATATATAATATATATATATATATGTACAATTATAGTACATATACATACTGATTGTTTTTTATCAGAAATGTATTTTAAAGAATCCCTTATAATTATTTCATTGAACTGCTTTACACAGGATATTATATTGAATAAATCTATATGCACAGCTTGTGTTTTGTATGTATTTATTTTAGCAGACCTGTATTTAGAAGAACCAAAAAATAACCTTCAAACAAAGAACCTAGAAATAAACCTTCAACTAAGATCCAAGAAAATAACCTTCAAACAAAGAACCAAGAAAAACCTGCGTCAATTAAATCCGTTCAATATTAGCGGTTGTTTTTGAGTTCTCCTTTCCATTGACTTTACAGGCTAAACTTCCCTTGTGGTTATATTCTAGAAAAAATAATAAATTAAACAACGATGAAGAATTGTAATTACATAAAATATTTTCCCCAATTTTACTGAGAAACATATTCGATCCTTAAACTGTAAAATTTCACCAGTTATATTAAGTAAAAAATGTATACTGCTTTATACTTTCCCAGTGTTCTCCCAAATGAAACATATTAAATTGTTAAAAGATAAAATCAAATAATTGAGGAACAATTTTTTATATCATTGAAAAATTCCTTTGTAGTTTTTATAGAATTGGAAATTTAAAAGATAAAATATTCAAATAATACCCGTTTTTTAAATTCCTATGATTCCACCATAATTAAAGGTTTTGTATAATTATTAACTCAATGTTATTCCTGTATATGAATACAAGTGTACTTTCAAATCGTAATTTGTATCAGCCTAAGTATTTCAAAAAAATATGAAAGACATTATTTAAATATTTTTGAAGAAACAGGTTTTATAGTAACTATTCTCCAGGATATGAGTATAGAAGTATACGCCCCAGACAACACGCAACTGCTTCAAAAGAATTTTGCTAAGATTGCATGCAACATGTCTAATTACATAACTCATTTTATACTGAAATCTTATTGAAAAAAGATCACGGTAAAGGCAAAACTCTTGGACATTTAAAATTCACTTCTACTCCTATTACATTTTGTATTGAATAATATGAATAAGAGTTTAATAGAGACTACTAATTGCTACCTATATACGAAATACAGCTTCGTGGCAGAATTCCAAGTATTCCATAGGGTCAGTTTATTTGTCTAGTCTGGATAGACAGACATACATAGAATTTAATTTTACCCCAGCCTCCTAGAGTGATAATCTTTGATTTTGATTCCATCCATAAAAGTTTTTAAAAAAACATGAAATTAATGGTTATATTTTTTTACATGATTTTAGTTTGAAGAGAATAAATCTGATTAATGTTAACTGGCACAATTACAGTAAACAATTTTTGTACCTAGATTAAGCAAAGAAGTTCCGTTGTGGATTAAATTCCACCAAGCCACAGAGCGTCCAATTTAATTTTCCCTCTCTTGGTTATCTTCAGATGCTGAACTGTACTCTTGATAATAAACAGTTGTTTTTATTCTTTATTGTTTTCTTTCCATTTAAAGTAATTAATTTTTTATACAGTTCTCAATATTTTATGTTGGTAACTGAGTTTAACACTATAAGTGAATCATCATAATAATTAGTATGTAACATGTTTTATATGACCAAGGATGAAATTGCTTAGCAGCTCCTCTTTGATTGTCCTGTCCACACTAAGGGTGGCGCTATGTTAAATCTGCATCACTATTAGCTTCTCCAGAATAAGGACAAAATCAGAAAATAGTACTTTGCACTCATAAATAATTTATAGGAAATATATAAATTGTTCCATATGCATAGCAAGTAAAACGTCTTTGTAAAAGTTTCCTTCTGGGTATTGATTTATGTTCTAAAAGAAGTTTTATGTCATAAGGATAAATTATTAGCTAATTACGATTTGAATCATCAGTGTAATTAGCTGAACATCAGCTAAGACTATCACTTTTAAAAAGTGGGCTTATGTCTGTCTGTCCAATATAGTTTGTTTATCTGTCTATCCGTACAATTGTGCTTCTAAATTACCTATCCTGTAGACCTTGATATTTTTAACACGAACTTATATTTCTACAGAAAGGCAACACTGATTAGATTATTGTTCATGTCAACTACTATGAAATTAGGCTGAACCTGTATATTTATACATTGCTTTTATGTATATAAAAGATAAAAGATTTTAAGCGAGAAAATAGTGCAATAAATAAATTTTTTTAAATACAAAATTTTTTATAAAAAATAATTGAGTGGAAATTCAATGTAAATAATTTCAGATTTATAGTTTTTGTTGTAGTAACCCTTTCCTACCTCATTGGAAATCTTATTATATTCCTAACAATGCGGCAAAAGCTAATTCATTGAAAAAAACATTTGAAATTTATCATGTAATAACGTCAATCATTATTGTAGAATTTTAATTTAGTAATGAAAATTTAATTTCAGACATAGACAATATAATTAATACTTGCCTTGGCCAAAAAATGTTTCATAATATACATGTGGTATAAAAATATTCAACTGCTAATAGAACACATTTTTTGCTTCTACTCACCACTCCATCTGAAGTTAAATAAGCTTATTCTTTCCACCATATTGTTTAAAATTAAATTTTTATCCTAAACAAGATATGAGTTTTCTAAGAATTTTTGCGAATCTCTTTGCCCAAACACGGAATGTTTAGCGTCCGTCTGAGCCCATCACTCAGTAGAATGACACAATTTTTCTCCTATTGTTTTCCTACAGATTAAGAATTATCTTTCTTTCTTTGCGCTTTCGTTTTATCTGTCAATAATGAAACGCGATATAGACTCTCAAAAATTCTTCCATTGAACCTCAAGGAAGTCTGTTGCGCGTAGCGTGGCATGGTGTATTCAATATATTTTATTTACATAATATATTTTAAAAAATACTTTGTCCGGCATACTTTGTTTATTATTACAACTGGGCAAACTGTGGGATTTCAAAGTGTTTTACACAATAGTTCTAGTTTAGTTAAATATTAATAATTTATTTAAGTTACAATTTCAAATTTCCAATTTTTAAATTGAAATTTAAATTTAAAATTTTAAATGTTAAATTTTAAATATAAAATTCTAAATTTTAGTTTAAATTATAATTATAATTTAAACTAAAATTTAAGAATTTAACTTAAATAATTATACATTTAACTATCTATAACTATTATATAAAACATTTAAATTCCGCAGTTATACCCAGATGTAATAAATAAACAAAATATGGTTTAGTTAAATTATAAATTAATGAAATAAATTTAGTTTATGTTATATTTTAGTTTTATATATATTTTAATATAATTTTTTTAGTTTAGCTTATAAGTTTAAATTAAATTAGTTTAAATTATAATCAGGGAAGAACAGGGCAGGGTATCATAAAGGGCAGACAACCACAAATCAGATTTTCATTTTTCAAAGAAATATTAGCTAAATTACTGGGGAATATAATATAGAATTTTTTGCCATATTTTTATGACTTTCAAAAAGCATACGATAGCATAATCAAAAGGAGTTGTGTGACACAACTAGATAAATTTGGCATCCCGAGAAAAATTAATAAACTATAGATTAAAGATGAGTGTCACAGAGTACAAGAGGCTCAGTTAATAATTATTGGTCGTGGACTGTGTACCTTTTGAGGATAAACTCAGAGTCAAGGCAATGGAGATGGTCCTTTCTACCAAATCTAATTTAAATATTGCCATGGAAAGAAGCACTATTGGAGTGTTAGCAGAGAGTGAGTTAGGGGGTGTAAAGTTGGACGCTAAACATAAAACGTCCTGGCTTTTGCAGATGATGCGGTCCATATTTGCATGAAAATGTAGATGGATTTTAGGTCAAGAACTGTCCATTTATGTGTGAAGCAGAGAAAAGTGGGGTTGAAAGACGAACGATGCAAAAACTAAAATATAATTTGGCACTTTAGAAGGAAATCGTAAATAATCAAAGAAGGAGGACCCCAACAAATTGATGGGCATGTGGTTCGAGACAAGTGGAGAACTTTAAGTACCTTGGTGTCACAATATCAAATAAAAACACAGATGAACCCAGGGAATCACAAAATAGGATCAGACTCAGCAAATAGATGTTGCCAATGCAATGCAATAGGATAACTTTCCAACCAAATCTCTCTCTCACAAAACCTAAAACTAGAATGTAAACGAAAACAAATATATGTCCAGTGCTTTTGTACGATCCGAAACGTGGAGGCTAAATACAGAAAGAATTATAAAAAGCTTCTTCTAAGGTTTTCGAGAATAGAATTTAAACGTAAAATTTTAATGGGCCATCATCATGAACAAGGTGTATGGGAGAAGAAAACATAATAGAGAAATCAGGGAGCTCTACAATAGTAAACGGATGTAACAGGAGTAAGTATAAGTGGCATGAAGAATCCGTTGGGCAGGCCATGTTTTGAGATATAGAAGAACATCGCAAACTGAGGAGGGATAATGTTACGGTAACCCTAGAAGGTAAGCACGACGACCCGTTGGGAGACCGAAAGTTGGAGAAGGTGGAACCAGGTGAAGGCTGAGATGGAGAAGGTGGGCGCTTCAGAGAAGATGCGGAGGACCGTTCAAGATTGTAGGAGCGTATTTGTTGGTGCGGCTAAATATCCACCTCCGGATATAAATGGCCGCTGAGAGAAAAGAGTAGTAAGTATAATAAATTATTAGCAACAAATATAATGTTAATGTTTAGTACCACTATTCCATGATTTTTAGAAGTGAATAGGTAATTTTTGGCGTTATTTCCTAACTGGTCACGACAAGTTTTAATTGTTTCAAATATTAAATGACATATTTCACAAGACAAAACATATAAGACTTACAGCTAATTTACCTTATTGACCCCAAAATCAAATAGACATAGACCAAGGAACATATATACCAGGTTTGGAATCTGTATGATCTTACTAATTTGAGCGTTAATCGCAAATAAGAATGGACAGTCACGATTTCAGTATTGATTTTCCGATACTAACTCATTGCGATAAAAACAAAATTCTACTTACAAATGTGATGTATGAAACAGAGAATACAACTTGCTCTTTGATTTTTCAGTAAAAGTTTCAAATGAATAGAAAGTTAACAAGAGTCATATAGCATTTAATTATTACTAAGGCCACAACAATATATAAAGTTGTGAGTTTAGCCCCTGGAGTTTGTAATCGTCCATGAATTTGCAAGTACTTATTCGTAAACTTTATCGTGGGTGTAATTTATATAAAGCATAGAAATGTCCATGAATAATTATTATAATATGTTTCAAACATTTTATTTTCGTGACCAACGCGTGATAATTTTAATTTGAAAAAGCAATAATCAATTAATATTTTATGTATAAACTGAAATAACCTGTAAGATACTGTATTAGAATAAAATATTTTCCATAAGCTAGAAATAAGTATTATGAAATTGATTACCAAAGCCTTAAATTTATAAATCGGTTTTCAGTACCAAAATTTCGCAACTTTACATCCTGTTTGTGGCCCTATTAAATCAACTGCACAGACTATTTTTAAACTTTTCCCTTGATTCTTTACAAAGACATGGTTTCAAATCTGCAGATATGTTATCTAAACAATAAATTAAACAGTTAACACATGTTTGTATCTATAAACTAGTACCCATTGTATTCGTGTATTTGGTTACTTTATAACATTATAATGTATAAATTATGGTGACTTCCATGAATGAGTGGTCAAGTAATAACACATGGTGTGGTGGACCTTTTGAAAATTCCAACGTGTGTTTTCTTATTGTACTGATATAGGTAGATACCTCCTAACATATATATAAAGTGTTTAAATTTATTTTTTTTACAGCCAATGATTTTTTAACTAAACAAACTGATGACGCAGTAAGCATGGGTCCAATATTGAGTTAAGTATACACGATAAAACCGATTGGAGAAAGTAAAGTTTTTTGCAATGAGTTTTTTATCAGATAGCGAGCTCTACTTGCAAAAATCTTAATTCTATTGCCCTGTTTTGAAGAATGTTAAACCTCATCTAGATTCACGATTTTAATTGTAGACGTAAAACTATGCGAGTTTTCTAATTTTTACAATTTAATAAAAACGCTGTGTTCATGTTTTCGTTATTTATATTTGTCATGCTACGCAAGAAGTCTAAACTCTGTATGTACTGTTCATCAATTAAGTATTTTTGGAAGAGTAAAAAATTTTTACAACAAAACTTGGATTCTAGAAATTGTATCAGTATCTTTATAGGTTCTTCAAAATGATTTTCTTCAAAACTCCATTAATGTTGCAGTAAAAAAAAAAAATAAAAAGCCAAATAGGGATTGACTTCTGAGAAAAATATAAACTTGGTTTTTTCATTGTATTTTACCAGAATGGATTTTAAACAAATCAATGTAAATCTTTACAAAATATTCCTTGGATACCTCAACTATCTTATCTATGTAGTGCAGTTGGAAGTCTTGTTGTTCCCGCTAACCGAAGGTATTCAAGGTAGAATAAAATATCAAAATAGGCCATAAAACATTTATTAAATGGATTTTAAAATGGACTTAAAATGGAGTTTTGTTTTACATAAAACGTCTGGTGTAATATATTAATAAGTGACCGTCCCAACATATGGTTTCTTTGATTAATGAAAAGAGAAATCGGTAAAAGATAAAAAGAAAAAAAAAATAATACAGTAATATAATAATAAAAAATAGTAATCAATGGCCACTCATACTTAGTTAATCAACTATGGCTTATACTAGAAAACAATAAAGAACTTCTGGAACACAACAAGGAAAGATTGTATAATATTTACAACCAAAAATAACCTGGTTGTAAAACTTAATAATTGTTTAAAACAAATAAATAAACAAAATAAGATTTTTAATTGGAGTTTTCTCCATTAAAAAAAAAAAAAAAAAAATCTTTGCCAACTTCAGTAATAGAATTGTTATAGCTTGTAATCCTATTATATGGAAAAAGAGAACTCCGGTTATAATTATAGGCCTTTCTTTCTTGAAAATAGTTTAAGAAATCCCGTCCGTTTATTAAATAGGATTTTATTCCTTCTTAAGTGTTTTATGTCTAATTGGTCTAAGGCTAACTAAAGTGGATACAGTATGAAGTCGGCTTATCCACATAATTTATAAAAATAAACTGTTCTAAGTAAACTTTTCGAAAAACTTAACCGTATACCTTAAATTGTTATTGCAATATTTTACGTGAATTTTATATCACCTATGAAAAAATAATGATGAACAATTTTTGTGTGAACTCCACGTATAATTTGAGACAACTAGATGTAAGAAAAGGAAAGAAACTTTAAAAAAACTAATCATCAATAGTCGGATTAAATTATTGACGGTAAAGAATGATATTTTGTTTAAAAATAATCGCTGTTTCTGTATAGTTTAAAACAAGTAAACGATCTTTATTGGTGAGATTACTATTATTTTTTGCTGTGTTATAGTTTTATATTTCTAATATTGGATGGCAATGAATATTTAACCCAAACAATGTGATAAATTTTGTATTCATCATATTGGAATTAAGCTTATGCTGGTGTAAAGTGTACAAAAAACAGTTTTATTAATAATTTAATAATGTTTAACGTTTCAAACCCATTAACCCTAAAATTCCTTGAACACTGTGATTCAGTTATAGTCAGAGTCTTATAAAACCTGCAATGCAAAATTGTTACGTTACGCCCGAAGATTAGTGACAAATATAAAAGGGCTGAACTTAAAAGCCTATCACTTGAAGGAAAAATTAAATAGTTACAAAGGAAATGCTATATAATGGTTTATGCATAATAACGGGTTAAAATCCAAAATTATAATTCGTTATCCCGTATATATTAATCGTATGCATGTAAACTCATGTAACCAGAACTGATGAAAAAAATATAGAATTGATACTCACGTTATTTACGTAATACACAGTTGGGATAGCTTGTAGCTGAACCGTCACTTAATTGTAGAGCATTGAGCCGTTTTCATCCAGTATCGGTAGAGGATTATGAGTGTTACAGGGGACTGATTGTGTAATAAGTGTAAGACAGTTCAAACACTTATAAAAGTTGTAAAAGTGGTTGTTTAATAATTCTAGAGCTCATGAATTCCAGATTTGTACCGTACTTGTATGCCTCAATCATCCATAATTTTTTAACAGTACACACCAATTAAATATTTTGTGAACTTGCCTAGGGGTTATTTATTTGTTTTCTTTGGGTACTGAAAGTAAACAATAGACTGTTTATCGCAAAATTAGACATCTGTTTTTTCTTTCTTGTATTTAATGTCTAACAACCATATTTGTTACCTAGTATACATTAAAACTGAAAAGTGACTTTAGGCCTTCTTCAAATTTGCAAGATACTTTTTGGGTCATAGCATTACAGAGGATAAAGCCCATTACTCAATAATTTTCATCAAATATCAACATAAAAGCTTAAATAAAATTAATCGAAACAAAATTTTATATCCAGTAACGAAAAGTTTCCCATTAAATGTAAAACCGGTGTTTGTGTATAGTTGTGAGATTTTTTAACTACAAAAAGGAAACCCCACTATCGTGTAATTAAGATGTTTATCGTGAGCTGCGTGTCCATGATAGAATATTTTTAATCCAGAACAATTATTTTTCCAACATCCTTATCATATTTTTTTTCATTTAACGAAGAATAGGGGATGCCTAATCTATTTGTTTATTATTCTATCTGTTTTTTTATGTTATTTGTTTTTTGATATTTTTTTATTAATTGTATTGCTTTGTTAAATTATAATAGTGTAATTGTGGCTGTAATAATTTAATATGTTTGTAGTGTGATACAAAGAACAGACGTCACAGTGCGCGGCTCTGTGTCATTCAATTGCAAATCTGGACTCTAGCTTTGTTGTGGTTTTTTTGCAATCTGGCCAAATTACTTGTAAACGTGGCCATTTCTTTTTCCGTAAAGGGAGTTTTTGGTTCTTTTTAATGTAAAAAAAAATGCTGGAATAGATCATTATTATTATTATTATTATTATTTATATTTCAGAGGCATAACCAATAAGTTTTAACATGAATATGTAAAACGTAACAGTTTATGGATGTTTCACAGGACGGATACCTATTTTAGAGTTATAGTAAATTCGTTTTTAAACAAACAATATTAAATCAAATATATAACCTTTACGATTTTGATTGTTTACAGCAAATTCGTGAGTAAAATCAGTGGCAATGCGCTTTTACATAGATGTTTTCGTATAGCCTAGGTAGTGAAAGAAAGGCGCATTATGAGACCTCAGCAACATGGATAAAATATACATTACACCTATGCTTGAGTGGTTAAAACAAGCCGCAATACCTATTTTCCCTAAAGTACTTCTCCTCTTACATTGGCACACAATAAATTAGTAACTAACACAATAATCAATTTTTAATACACTAATTAAATTATTTCTCCTTGATCAAATAATAAGACATATAACAAATGTATGGTATTAGGGATAATAAATGTTCATTGCATTGAAAGAGCTCTAGATGTATATGCTGCAAAGCAATTGGTAAAAGCAGTGTGCAATAAAAGGACTGTGCTCTAAAGCAGAAGGCAAGTTTATATCATATATAGTTCCTGTATTCCAAATTATGTCCTTGAAAAAATTCAATCCTTTTTTGGATCCTATTTTTAATATCAAAACTTTATCTCATGAATCAGAAAACAGTGCAAGTGGCGTGTCATGTGATCGAGTCATTATACACAGGTTTTACTGTATGGACTATTTTCCTCCCACGCAATAACTTGGAATGAAAATAATTTCGATAAATTTAGGTGTATATTATGCTACGAAATTATTAGGACGTCATATTGATTGAGGTTTAAGACTGTACAAATAATCAAGTTGGTTCTTTGCAGTACTAAAATATTTCTTCATACTTAACCAATGGTTTCCCGTATAGTTTAAATCTATATTAAAGACAGTCATAGAATAAATTTACAAAAATTACCTTGGAACCTCATGTGATAATTACTCTCTGTGTAAAGAGTTGAAGTAAATCGTTCTCCTGAACTGAGAGGTCTCGATTTCAAATCCAAAAGAGGTCATAAAAAATTTACTAATGGCATTGGATAATTTTTCCGAAAAACTTTTCGGTGTTAATATATTAAAACTTTATTCCTAAAAAACTTATGTAACAAATCGTTTTCGTTCACGACAAAACATCCTTCTATGTGGTTCTTAAAAATAAAAACAGACATTATTTATTAATAAAAATTCCATAATATCAATTATAACGTGTTTTAAGGTTAAATAACACTCATGTTTATTATTAAACCCTCCTTTTTACTCCAACACTAGTAAAGTGAAACGGTTATAAATTTTACATAAAAAAACAGTTCTTGCAGTAAAATTTGTGAAGGATAAATTTGTAAAATGTGTTGTGTTATAAACAAAATGACACATACTAAAGTTTTATCCTTTATAAAATCTTTCAGCTCCAATATATCATCATGCAGCTTGTGAAAGGAGAACTCATAACTTTCGTCTCGTTTTCTTAGTAAGGCTTTAAAAATTCTCGTTGTATAACAGTTTTATGTTTCTTCTTACGAGTTATATGTCTTTTCGTCGTTAAGACCCGACAACGGAGCCAATATGACATCATGTCCTAAGCACATAGTTTTAAAAATATTTTTTACAAACTTATAAAAAACTAACCATAACCAATAAATATTGTATATATTCTAAAAAGTATAATTAATTATAAAACCATGATGTGTGACAAATTATGTTTAGAAAATTACCTATAATTTTAGACAAGGAGATCTAAAAGAAACTATCTTTAAGAACATCATCAAAAGACGGACAAAAAAGGATATAATAAAATTTGGTCTCATATAAATCATCGCATTTGTATAGTTAATATAAAAATATTGATCTTTAATAGTGAGTTTTTATTAGTACAACTTATCACTATACAATGGAACTTCGTCACCAAAAACATTCCTTGACACTATGTGTTCAGTTATGTCAAAGCTTATGAACCATATTGCGAAATTGATACTTTGGAGACTATTAAACTATATGCTGACCTTCAGCCGACGCCTATCTCTCTAGGGTCTGAAAACTTTTCATTTCTGGATCTTGTTAGTATGTGTCTCTAAATCCCCCCGGCATCTCCAAAAAATAAACTGGCAAATCTAGACTTTACATTTAGAATGAAGCTTTACTTTATATTTAGGTAACACTGACTTTGATGATGGAGCATGTCATTCCTACGATTTGGCAGATCGTTTAGTAAAAATATTATATTCCTCTTGTGGGTTAAGAAAAGATACGTCTGTCTGTGACCTTTACACGTAAGTAAAATAAAATTAAAATAGTGATATCGAGTGGAAGGTGAAATTTATACGTAGATTGTAACATGCTAATTCAGCGCACTCATTCGTTAGAAAATACTTTTACTAATAATAACAATTTCTTATTTGAAATCTAATGAAATTAAAATTATGTCGCAATCCTAATTACTTTAAACTTTATATTTACCCTTCTCTGCTTGCCCGGACTTATATTACCTATATTTAAAACCTTACTTATTAAACGAAAATGTGAAGTATAATGTGGAAATATGTCCCGAGTAGGATTCCATCCATTGACATTAAATTTTACATGAAACTAAATTTCCAAATAGGCAAGATTTTTTCTAATCTATTAGAGTGCATATCCAACCACATAATTCATCTAAGTGTAATTTGTATACAAATTTGAATCTAGTATAATATTCTGTCTGCATATCGGCTTACGGGACCGTCTTAAAAATTAGTTATGTATTTGAAATGTTTCATGAAAATTCAGCCAAACCTGTTATGAGACATATGGTCCGGCAGATTCCTACCTTATTTTTACATGTTTGATCAAGATTGAACAAGAAAGTTTTTAATACATGAAAAAAATCGTTAATCGTACAAGTTAATACAGGAGCTGTATTTTCTTACTGGAGCCGATGAATGGAAGGAAGCTCAATAGTCAATAACGTTTTCTACACAGCTAATCTATTATGACGGTTTGTACCGATTTGAAAAAATGTGGATCATATGCAATATATCTTACCTCTAATGCTAAATAAGTATGTCATTTTTCTTTAAACTACCAATAAACAGTTTTAATGAGATGTTCAATATTTACTTAAAAGGCTAATTTTGAAACAGTTTTCAACTGCACACAGTTAATCGAGGTTCGTTTGGAGTAAAGTGTGAGACCTGTTTTTAACGACATGTCTGTATAACATTTATAATGCATTTTAAAAAGGTTGATTATTAGGGAAATTTCAAAATTAGACAAATGTTTATTCAAAAGGTTAACTTAGGAATAATAATGAAAAAGTAGATCAACATACACATGCGGTGTTTTAGACATGATTACAGATATTGCGAAGTAGTAAAGACTTCATGTTATTATACGGTTAGGTATATTTCTAGAATGTTCGTCTGCTATTTGAAATACGGTGATAATACAACGATTATTTACAAATTTATATTTTACCCTCAATTATAATAAACTCTTATCTTAAATTAAAATAAAACTTTGGAAAACATAAAAATAGAAATACAGAGAGGGTGGAACTATTTTTAACCTAAAGAAGTCCAAAAAGTA
The DNA here is from genome assembly GCF_021130785.1 of Homalodisca vitripennis. Taxonomy (NCBI): domain Eukaryota; kingdom Metazoa; phylum Arthropoda; class Insecta; order Hemiptera; family Cicadellidae; genus Homalodisca; species Homalodisca vitripennis. Next base: position 13,497 of record NW_025783612.1, read on the forward strand.
TTTTTATATGTATGGGGAAGATTTTACATCGGAGATCTCTATTCGTTTAGAATACACCCAGGCGTATCAGCACTCTATTTATATCCATATGTGTGTCATCTATATATATATATATATATATATTATATATATATATATATATATATATTATATATATATATATATATATATATATATAATATATATATGTGTGTGTGTGTGTGTGTGTGTGTGTGTGTGTGTGTGTGTGTGTTATTATATATATATATATATATATATATATATATAAAAATATATATATATATTGACACATTTTTATTTAAAAAAAGATTGTTGTTTGCACATTGTTCCAGATTTATGTGAACTTTCTAACTTGGAAGAGACTGTAAGAGGGTCAAGTGGGTTATATATGCCCTCTTTTTGTATTAAACATAATGTTCATTGATTTATTCTTAAATAAAAGTTTTGACATTAATAAAATAATATCATCATCTTATTTATATTTCTTAGTATCATTATATAGGAAAGTGGATAGATATAGCTAATATTACTGAATTAAATTACCGAAAAACAATATATAGTGAAATTACAATTTAAAGAAATAACAAGATATACTTCACTAGTTCTTAGAATCATGTATTTGTTAAATTGGGATATTGATTTTCATATACGAATAAAAACAATTTTTACTAGTATTAACTAACTAAATAGATCATCACTTACTAGCCAGGAAAAAGCTCCACTGGCATTCACATTGACAAAGAAGAGAAAGAAAGTTTTTACTCCGTTCCATGTTTTACAATCTGTGACAACACTCGCCTCTGAGGGACTGCGGTGATTGACAACTGAGTAGAGACAACATGAATATATTTCCTTAGGGAACGTGAGCCTTTCATATTGAATTACCATCGATTGTTTACATTCTGCTCAACAATGAACACTGCGTCGTTAAAAGAACATGATTTTTTTCTAAATAATACACCCCTAATTTTTTATTGATATGATCTCAGAAATGGTTTATTTTATTAACATAATTATAAATGTTTTTCTAATTAACTTCATCATATTTTCTTTTAATTGTAAACAAGCTTTCACCACAAGTTACTATAATTTTCTTCATTATTAAAATAAAATAAATTATATTATTTGTCTCTAAATAGCAATACAATCATATCGTTTTTACATTTAAAGTTTGAAGCAACACGTAGTAAATTATTACATACTAGCTGTTACCTGTAGTTTTGCAAGGAAAATGGTGTTTACATCCGGTCATATAAATTCACTTTGGTTTTTTTATCAAAAACATTAATTGCAAAGACCATTAAGTGGAAACAATTTAAAAGTTATTTATAAAAGAAGAACTGTGGAAACTAGAGCCAGAACAGAAATGGCAGCTCATTGAAGTTAATTAAAAATGTATTGAGGCTAAACATGAACATCCACATTCAGAAGGTAAACAAATTCAATAGACAACCACTCTCCTTACAACTTCAAACCTGTTTTACAGTTATTACCAATAGACTTCTATGGAATTTAGTAAATTTTTATTTTCAGTTTTAATTACATTATAAGGTTTTATTTTAAATTTTGCACACCTGCGCCATAACATTTTGTAAATAAGGTTGAAGATATAGACGACGCATGAAACGGTAGTTTATTGAAAAGAATCCAGACATTAAATGCTTGAAATGAAAGGGAGAAAAGAGATCGGAACAAAGAATTGCCTACAAATAAAGGTATTGTTCTGGTCACCAGAAAGAACTCATTGTTTGCAGCCAGAAAACCCGACAAAGCCTGGCAAAGACGTGCTTCCTTTTTTCCTTGTTTTGGATGGTAGAAAATATTTCATTAAACTGTCACACACATTATTTAGTTTGGTTAATATTGTTTTAAAATTATTGTAATCCTAGTAGTAATTTGAGATATTACTTTATATTCAAACAGTTTGTACTGTGGTGTTATTGGATATTTTGTCATTCGTACAACAATTTCAATATAATTGGTTAAATATGAAATACCTGAGGCGAAGGAATTATAGTATGTATAAAATAAGTGCTATTTAATATAAGTAGTATTTAATTCAACTTGCTGCCGTATTCAATATATTAAATCAATCACAACTTTTCCTTTAAAAAAATACGTATGATCAAATATATCCTTATGTAAATAGCAGTTACATTCGGGTTTGCACGCAACTTTGCTGTTTTGTAATTTTCACTTTTTAAATGAATTATATTTCTGACGCCACAGTTAGGGCCCACATAATTCATCTTACCTTGTTCAGACCATCAAGAAAAGGAAGTCAAAAACATATGCAAATGGTGACCCTATTTAGTAGTGAGTATTTATGTAAAATTTCAGTACTAAAGGTCCTTATATGATTAAGATATATGCACACACACACACACGAACACAGATTAAAAAACTTCTTTGGAATTCTCGTTTAATTTACAATGAATGATAATTGCTTTACTTTTTGCTAACATGATAAAAAAAGATAAAATTTATGTTGTGGATACTATATTCTGACATGTTTATAATATCTTCAAAGCACAATATTTAAATTAGTTCAATGCATAATTTATTATTTATAACATTATTATTTTTATTACTCTTTGTATAAATCAACTCGGCCTTCGGCTCGCTGGGGGCTACGCCCCCAGGCCCCCAAAGTAAAAACGCTTGCAAATTCGGGGATAAGCGGAATTCGGTGATACTGGTTAAGTCCGGACATTAAGTAAATGACAAGGGATTTAAAAATTGACCTTTTTCATAGATTTTTTTCCGGATTCGTAAAAACTTTTGACTTTGAGGGCATTTTGCGGTTAAACCGTTAGGAGATACGACAAAAAGTGACTGGACCTTTCTTGTTGGAAATTTAATTTTGTCTTTCGATTGTGCCCTCAGATCTGATCTACGACCTATGGTTTAGCCAGAAATGAGCTCGGGAGAAAAGTCTGCACGGGTCAGCTATCTTGAATTGTTTAGTATAAACATAATAAAAACCGACCTCAAGGCAGTATTTTAAGTCGAACAGGGGGTTTAATATCAACCAGGAGACCTATCTAGTCAAAGGCGAGAAATTCTCTGGGTGGGTGATTAATGTTAAGGAGGTTAAGACAAGAGGGGGTTTAATTTCGTCAGGATATTGTCTGGTCATATGAACAAATTCCCAGGGGGGGTTAACGTTACCGGGGGATAAGTCTCCAGGGGGTTTATCTGGTCATACCAGGATCTTCCCAGGGGGGGGGGGGGTTAAGAGATTTGGTGGACTGGTAAAATTCGGACATGAGGTCATGGCAGGAAATTCCCTGGGGGGGTTTAATGTTTACCAGGGGGGTTAACACATCAGGGGGTTGAATGTACAGGAGGTTATCAGGTCATACCAGGAAATCCCCGGGGGGGGGGTTAATATTACCGGGGGGTTAATGACACACTTGGGGGCCTTTTTTAGAGGGTATTGTGTCTGTGAACATAATAAATTATTCCTCTGTCCCTATCTACTATTGACGCTTAGCTAACGCTCAGCCAACTCCCGAAGTCACTGGAACCTTTTCTGTAGATCACGTGATTTTCTAAATCCCCGTTTTAAAAATTTGTTTTGAGTTACGACCAACCGTTTTAGCCGCTATCAAGCCCGGAATGTAAATTTTTAGGCGAAAAATGTCCAATATATTTCACTTAATCGCGTTTTGCGGTCAAACTAAGGGAAATATAGTAAAAAGTCACTGGACCTTTTTTGTAGGTCATCTTATTTCCTAAATAAAACGTTACTAGTCTTATTTTGACCTCCGACCAATGGTTTCGCCGCTATCGACCCAAAAACAAAAGTTTCGCGTAAAAAGTTACAACAAAATTGTACATAATCACGTTTTTCGGCCAAACCAATCGAGATAGGGCAAAAGATTACTGGACCTTTTCTGTAGATCGCGCAAATTTGCTAATTTGATGGGTCAATCAGATTTGAGCTACGACCAACGGTTCGGCCGCTATCGGGCTTGAAACATTATTTTTATCGAAAAAAATCTCTGGAATTTCAAATGTTCGAGCGTTTTGTCGCTTAAACCATGGAAGATAGAGCAAAAAGTCATTAGAGACCTTTTTTGTAGTTCACTTCATTCCTGACCATGAATTTTCCGTCAGATCCGAGCTAGCTCCAACGGTTCGCCCCGCTATCGGGCTTACAAAAAAATGCCTGCAGGGGTGAAGAATGCGCGATTTTTTGGGAATTTTTTTGAGGGGTTGAAAATGAAAAAATTCTCACTTTTCGGGATTTTCCTGGTGGTTACACGTGGAAAGCTATCTGTGTACCAAATTTCAAGTCTCTAAAACTCATCTGGAAGTAGGTTAGAATTAGTATACGTGAGTGAGTGAGTGAGTCAGTCAGGTCAGTCCGTTACACATGCGGTTGTATATATATTAGATAACCGTTTAGAGATATGACAAAAAGTGACTGGACCTTTCTTTCTTGTCGGAAATTTAATTTTGTCTTTCGATTGTGCCCTCAGATCTGATCTACGACCTATGGTTTAGCCAGAAATGAGCTCGGGAGAAAAGTCTGCACGGGTCAGCTATCTTGAATTGTTTAGTATAAACATAATAAAAACACGACCTCAAGGCAGTATTTTAAGTCGAACAGGGGGTTTAATATCACCAGGAGACTATCTAGTCAAGGCGAGAAATTCCCTGGGTGGGTGATTAATGTTTAAGGAGGTTAAGACAAGAGGGGGTTTAATTTCGTCAGGATATTGTCTGGTCATATGAACAAAATTCCCAGGGGGGGTTAACGTTACCGGGGGGATAAGTCTCCAGGGGGTTATCTGGTCATACCAGGATCTTCCCAGGGGGGGGGGGTTAAGAGATTTGGTGACTGGTAAAATTCGGACATGAGGTTCATGGCAGGAAATTCCCTGGGGGGGTTTAATGTTACCAGGGGGGGTTAACACATCAGGAGGGGGTTGAATGTACAGGAGGTTTATCAGGTCATACCAGGAAATCCCCGGGGGGGGTTAATATTACCGGGGGTTAATGACACACTTGGGCCTTTTTTAGAGGGTATTGTGTCTGTGAACATAATAAATATTCCTCTGTCCCTATCTACTATTGACGCTTAGCTAACGCTCAGCCAACTCCCGAAGTCACTGAACCTTTTCTGTAGATCACGTGATTTCCTAAATCCCGTTTAAAATTTGTTTTTGGAGTTACGACCAACCGTTTAGCCGCTATCAAGCCCGGAATGTAAATTTTTAGGCGAAAATGTCCAATATTTTCACTTAATCGCGTTTTGCGGTCAAACTAAGGGAAATATAGTAAAAAGTCACTGGACCTTTTTTGTAGGTCATCTTATTTCCTAAATAAAACGTTAGTCTTATTTTGACCTCCGACCAATGGTTTCGCCGCTATCGACCCCAAAAACAAAAGTTTCGCGTAAAAGTTACAACAAAATTGTACATAATCACGTTTTTCGGCCAAACCAATCGAGATAGGGCAAAAGATTACTGGACCTTTTCTGTAGATCGCGCAATTTGCTAATTTGATGGGTCAATCAGATTTGAGCTACGACCAACGGTTCGGCCGCTATCGGGCTTGAAACATTATTTTTATCGAAAAAATCTCTGGAATTTCAAATGTTCGAGCGTTTTGTCGCTTAACCATGGAAGATAGAGCAAAAAAGTCATTAGACCTTTTTTGTAGTTCACTTCATTCCTGACCATGAATTTTTCCGTCAGATCCGAGCTAGCTCCAACGGTTCGCCCGCTATCGGGCTTACAAAAAATGCCTGCAGGGGTGAAGAATGCGCGATTTTTTGGGAATTTTTTTGAGGGGTTGAAAATGAAAAATTCTCACTTTTCGGGATTTTCCTGGTGGTTACACGTGGAAAGCTATCTGTGTACCAAATTTCAAGTCTCTAACTCATCTGGAAGTAGGTTAGAATTAGTATACGTGAGTGAGTGAGTGAGTCAGTCAGTCAGTTAACACATGCGGTTGTATATATATTAGATAACCGTTAGAGATATGACAAAAAGTGACTGGACCTTTCTTGTCGGAAATTTAATTTTGTCTTTCGATTGGTGCCCTCAGATCTGATCTACGACCTATGGTTTAGCCAGAAATGAAGCTCGGGAGAAAAGTCTGCACGGGTCAGCTATCTTGAATTGTTTAGTATAAACATAATAAAAACCGACCTCAAGGCAGTATTTTAAAGTCGAAACAGGGGGTTTAATATCACCAGGAGACTATCTAGTCAAGGCGAGAGAAATTCCCTGGGTGGGTGATTAATGTTAAGGAGGTTAAGACAAGAGGGGGTTTAATTTCGTCAGGATATTGTCTGGTCATATGAACAAATTCCCAGGGGGGGGTTAACGTTACCGGGGGATAAGTCTCCAGGGGGTTATCTGGTCATACCAGGATCTTCCCAGGGGGGGGGGTTAAGAGATTTGGTGACTGGTAAAATTCGGACATGAGGTCATGGCAGGAAATTCCCTGGGGGGTTTAATGTTACCAGGGGGGTTAACACATCAGGGGGTTGAATGTACAGGAGGTTATCAGGTCATACCAGGAAAATCCCCGGGGGGGGGGGTTAATATTACCGGGGGTTAATGACACACTTGGGCCTTTTTTAGAGGGTAATTGTGTCTGTGAACAATAATAAATATTCCTCTGTCCCTATCTACTATTGACGCTTAGCTAACGCTCAGCCAACTCCCGAAGTCACTGAACCTTTTTCTGTAGATCACGTGATTTTCTAAATCCCGTTTAAAATTTGTTTTGAGTTACGACCAACCGTTTTTAGCCGCTATCAAGCCCGGAATGTAAATTTTTAGGCGAAAATGTCCAATATTTTCACTTAATCGCGTTTTGCGGTCAAACTAAGGGAAATATAGTAAAAAGTCACTGGACCTTTTTTGTAGGTCATCTTATTTCCTAAATAAAACGTTAGTCTTATTTTGACCTCCGACCAATGGTTTCGCCGCTATCGACCCCAAAAACAAAAGTTTCGCGTAAAAGTTACAACAAAATTGTACATAATCACGTTTTTCGGCCAAACCAATCGAGATAGGGCAAAAGATTACTGGACCTTTTCTGTAGATCGCGCAATTTACTAATTTGATGGGTCAATCAGATTTGGAGCTACGACCAACGGTTCGGCCGGCCGCTATCGGGCTTGAAACATTATTTTTATCGAAAAAATCTCTGGAATTTCAAATGTTCGAGCGTTTTGTCGCTTAACCATGGAAGATAGAGCAAAAAGTCATTAGACCTTTTTTGTAGTTCACTTCATTCCTGACCATGAATTTTCCGTCAGATCCGAGCTAGCTCCAACGGTTCGCCCGCTATCGGGCTTACAAAAAATGCCTGCAGGGGTGAAGAATGCGTGCGCGATTTTTTGGGAATTTTTTTTGAGGGGTTGAAAATGAAAAATTCTCACTTTTCGGGATTTTCCTGGTGGTTACACGTGGAAAGCTATCTGTGTACCAAATTTCAAGTCTCTAACTCATCTGGAAGTAGGTTAGAATTAGTATACGTGAGTGAGTGAGTGAGTCAGTCAGTCAGTTACACATGCGGTTGTATATATATTAGACTCGCCTTCGGCTCGCTGGGGGGCTACGCCCCCAGGCCCCCAAGGTAGATGCTTTAAAATTCGGGGATAAGCGGAATTCGGTGACTGGTTAAGTCCGGACATTAGGTAAAATGACAAGGGATTTAAAAATTGACCTTTTTATTGATTTTTTTTCCGGATTCGTCCAAACTTTTGACTTTGAGGGCATTTTGCGGCCTAAACCGTTAGAGATACGACAAAAAGTGACCGGACCTTTTCTTGTCGGAAATTTAATTTTGTGTTTCGATTATGCCATCAGATTTGAGCTACGAGCTCTGGTTTAGGAAGTACAGAGTGTGGTAGTAAAGTCTGCACCTGTCAACTATTGTAAATTGTTGAGTGGAAATATAGTAAAACACCTACCCTAAGTCAAACATTTTTAAGTTGCTTAGGGGGTTTTATTTGCTCAGGAGTGTATATAGTCATGCCAGGAAATTCCCAGGGGGGAAGTTAATCTTACCGAGTGTTAAGCCATCAGGGGGTTTTAATTTTACTCAGGAGGTTATCTAGTCATAACAGGAAATTCCCGGGGGTGGTTAAAGGATTTGGTGATTGGTAGATCTGATGTACGCTAGCAAAATCGGGGATGAGAGGGATTTGGTGATTGGTAAAAATTCGGACATGAGGTCATGCCGAGAAATTCCCTGGGGGGGTTTAATGTTATCGGGGGTTAAGACATCAGGGGGTTTATTTTACTCAGGAGGTTATCTGGTCTTAACCAGTAAATTCCCGGGGGGGGGGTTAATGTTACCGGGGGTAAATGACACACTGGGGGTCTATTTTTGAGGGTGTTGTGTCTGTGAACAAAACAAAACTTCACTCTGTCCATATCTACTACTGACGCTTAGCTAAACGCTCAGCTAATTTCTAATGTGGGGTTGTATTCACTCGTTAACCTAGCAAAGCAAGTGCAGTCTGAATCTGGAATGAATTACACAAATATTTATCGCACATAAATTTAAAACTCAAAAAATTGCCAATCCCACGACAAATATTTTACCATTTATAGAGTTTTCCAGGCTTATTAAAGGATGTAAAACTAGGGTGTTTGCCTAATTAAGGGATAAGAGTGGTTTATTGATAGGTAAAATTCGGACATGAGGTCATACAAGGAATTCCCAGGGGGGGAGGGGTTAACGTTACCAAGGGTTAAGACATCAGGGGGTTATCTGGTCATCCTGGGAACTTCCCCAAAGGGGGGTTAAGAGATTTGGTGATTGGTAAAATTCTGTCTAGTTATTGAACATTTAGGATTTAAGTTTAATGACCAATGGTTCGGCTGCTACTGCCTCCAGAAACAAAATGTTCATCTAAAAATAATAAAACATTTCCTTTTAAACAGGTTTTTAGGCCAGACCACTTAGGATAAGGCAAAAAGTTACTGGACTTTTTTTATAGAACACGTCGTTTACTAAAAGTTGTTAAAATGACGTGTTTTTTGAGCTACGACCAACCGTTTTAGCCGCTATCAAGGCTGAATGAAAAATTTGTAGGCGAAAATTTCCAAATATTTTCACTTAATCGCGTTTTGCGGTCAAAATAATGGAGATATAGTAAAAAGTAACTGAACCTTTTTTGTAGATCATATTATTATTTACTAAATCTAACCTTTGTTTTATTTTGACCTCCCGACCAATTGTTTCGCCGCTATCGACCCCAAAAACAAAGTTTTCACGTAAAAATTACATAAATTTTGCACATAATCGCGTATTGCGGTCATACCGATGGAGATAGGGCAAAAAAGTCACTAGACCATTTCTGTAGATCACGTAATTTTCTAATTTGATGGGTCAATCAGATTTGAGCTACGACCAACGGTTCGGCCGCTATCGGGCTCGAAACATTATTTTTATCAAAAAAATCTCTGGAATGTCAAATGTTCGAGCGTTTTGTCGCTTAACCATGGAAGATAGAGCAAAAAGTCACTGGACCTTTTTTGTTGTTCACTTCATTCCTGACTAACGATTTTTCGTCAGATCGAAGCTAGCTCCAACGGTTCGCCCGCTATCGGGCTTACAAGAAAGGCTTGCAAGGGTAAAGAATGCGCGATTTTTTCGGGAATTTTTTTGAGGGGTTTAAAAGTAAAAATTCCCGGTTTTCAGACTTTTCCTGTTGGTTATACGGCAAAAGGTACCTGCGTGCAAAATTTTCAAGTTTCTAGCACTTCTAGAAGTAGGTTAGAATTTGTATACATATATCAGTCAGTCAGTTTCACATGCGGCTGTATATATTAATAGGACTCGCCTTCGGCTCGCTGGGGGCTACGCCCCCAGGCCCCCATTTTGGGTGTTGGCTAAATTCGGGGATAAGCGTAGTTCGGTGATTGGTTAAATTCAGACGTGAAGTTTCCAAATTTTATGTATCCGTTCTCGAGAAATCTTACGGGTCGTAATGCTTCGCTAACGCTCAGCCAAAAGATGTGTGGTGTATATAATATTAATCAATTGATGTGGTAGAAGAGTTAAGTTATGTGTTCGTGAAATTTGGAGACAAGAAGAATTTGGTTTTAACCAAAGTCAGAGGACGTATGTGTACCATAGTTTAATTTTCCGGATTTACCCAAACTTTTTGACTTTGAGGGCCGTTTTGCGGCTTAACCGTTAGAGATACGTGAAAAAGTGACTGGACCTTTCTTGTCGGAAATTTAATTTTATCTTTCGATTCTGTCGTCAGAGATTTTTTAACTGCGACCTTTGGTTTAGCCAGGAATGAGCTCGGGAGAAAAAGTCTGCACTGGTCAGCTATCGTGAATTGTTTAGTACAAACATAATAAAAACCGACCTTAAGGCAGTATTTTAAGTTGAACAGTTGGTTTTTAATATCATCAGGAGATTATCTAGTCAAGCTAAGGAATTCCCTGGGGGAGGGGTTAACATATCAGGGGGTTTAATTTATTCAGGAGGTTATCTGGTCATACCAGGAAATCCCCAGGGGGGGGGGTGTTACCGGGGGTTAATTACACAGTTCGGCCTATTTTTTGAGGGTGTTGTGTCTGTGAACATAATAAAATACACTCTGTCCCTATCTACTATTGAAGCTTCACTAATGCTCAGCCAACTCCCGACGTGGAGGGGGGTTTTAGTCACTCGGTAACGTAGTAATACAAGGTCAATCTGGAACCAGCACGAATCGCACTAATTATAGTTCCAAGATTTAAAACCCCTAAAAATGACGACAAAGAATTTGCCTTTTAGAGCATTAACCAGGCTTACGGAAAGATAAACGACAAAAAGCTACAGGACCTTTTTTGTTGATTTCATAAATAGCTAGTTATGAAAAGTTTTACATTTAAGCTACGGCCAACGGTTCGGCCACTATCGAGCCCAAAATGTAAGTTTTTAAGTGAAATTTTCGACATAATCACGTTTTACGGCTAAACCATGGAAGATAGAGTAAAAAGTCACTGGAACTTTTGTGTACATCGCATTATTTTGTATTAAAATCAAATTTTTATTCTGGCCTAGAACTAAGATTTTGTCTGAAATAGAGCCCAGAAAACAAAATCTTGCGTTAAAACTTAAAAAATCGATACTTTATAACGGCGTAATGCGGCCAAACCATTGGGGATAGGGCAATAATGTTACTTGACCTTTTTTGTAGATCACGTGAATTAATAAATCCCACTGAAAATTTGTTTTGAGCTACGACCAACCGTTTAGACGCTATCAAGCCCGGAATGTAAATTTTTAGGCGAAAATGTCCAAATATTTTAACTTAATCGCGTTTTGCGGTCAAACTAATGAAAATAGAGTAAAAAATTACTTAACCTTTTTTGTAGATCACATTATTTTCCTAAATCTAATTTTTGTTTTATTTTGACCTCCGACCAATGGTTACGCCGCTATCGACCCCATAATCAAAATTTTCACGTAAAATTTACAAAAAAATTGCACATAATCACGTTTTTTTCGGCCAAACAAATGGAGATAGGGAAAAAAGTCACTGGACCTTTTCTGTAGATAACGTAATTTGCTAATTTGATGGTCAATCAGATTTGAGCTACGACCTACCGTTCGGCCACTATCGGGCTCGAAACTTTATTTTAAGCGAAAAAATCTCTGGAATGTCAAACATTTCCGTGTTTTGTGGCTTAACCACACGAGATAGGACAAAAAGTCACTGGACCTTTCTTGTAGTTCACTTCATTCCTGACTAACGATTTTTCGTCAGATCGAAGCTAGCTCCAACGGTTCACCCGCTATCAGGCTTACAAGAAATGCCTGCAGGGGTGAAGAATGCGCGATTTTTGAGGAATTTTTTTGAGGGGTTTAAAAGTAAAAAAGTCCGGTTTTCAGACTTTTCCTCCGGGTCATATTGTGAAAGGTACCTGCGTGCTAAATTTCAAGTTTCCAGCACTTCTAGAAGTATGTTAGAATTTGTATCTATATGTCAGTCAGTCAGTTACACATGCGGCTGTATAAGTATTTAGATACGACGGCGTTTATTGCAGTATTATAAACTTTTATCGAGTTAACTGTCATATAGTTACATAAATTAATGTTCTATTTTACACTTAAAAATAACATCGTAGCAAGAAGTCTAGGTTTCTTTCACCTGTATAGGAGGTAATGATTATTAGTTGGTACAATCAAAATAAAATACTTTACTCATTACACTACTTATATTATAACTCTGGGATAAAGGACAATCAATATAATAGAAGTTTTATGGTTTTAAATTCATATATTTATCGAAATGAAGAATATTTACTATCTGCATAAGTGAGTATTTTCTGATACACTTTTTATTTAAGTATTCGCTGAGTTACAAGATTTATTATAACATAAATTCTGTAGTGATTTGTCCCTTTAAGTACCATTATATTTTAAGAGTTAAATTTTCATGATCTTTCCTAACCCCAACAAGACAACTATAGATAATAAAGAACAAGTTTTGATAATTACTATTAATGAATCATCCGTACTAGAAGTAAGTGATACTAAGTGAATAAATGAAACAGATTAACAGTTATCTTTGTAGGGATTAGATAAAATTCCTTAAAGTGAATAAAGTGTAAATATCAAATTAAACGGCATGGAAAATGTTCACAGTTTACTTCAGACCATGCACGCTGTTATGACAGTACTTTTTATTTTTCTTAGATTTTATGTGATATTATAATACTAATTCTAACAATTTTTTAAAGACTTTCCCCAATTAACTTCATTTTCTATATCACCGCGTTATACTCCGAGGAAACTGGGCAAAATTAATGAGCTACTCTGGTAATAATGTACTTAATTTTGTTTCTTCATCTAACTTTTAACCACTGCCTTAAAACTATTCTTACCAATTAAAGCCAATGATGCATAACACTCACAGTGCAGTGAAGACTGTATTAGAAAGACTGCCTTGTGTGTTCCAGCGGTTTTTTATAATTTATGTGCATACTTGCAAAGGCATTCTCTTGAACAAATTTGGCATAACACTTTCAATATTTTAAATTGAAAAAACAATTATCATTGAAAAAATAATCGTTAAATGGGATTACTTTACAACGTAGAATATAAATTGTTACTTTTCATAGTAGTTGTTTATACATTATAGCCTGTCCCAATAGATAAATTAGCTAAACAATGGAATTTATTATATGTTAAATGTACTAAATTTCATATACTAAACTACCTATAATTGACTAATTTTGTAGAATGTAATCAGCTAGATGTTCTTTTTACTAATAAGTGAAGAAAGATACAAATGAGATGAGAGATAACTAGTTTGTATAAATGTAATAGTCTCAACCTAATTAACAAGTTTGCGGCACAGGCTTAGAGTTGGCTGCTCCTCAGTAGCGAACTGCACAATTCACAAGAATTCATTAGTTTTGTTTTATAAGTAGGGTAATTTAAATGTTAGAAACGTTTAGTACTAGAGTGGGCATAGATCTATCATGTGAATTTTTTTGACATCCTGTTGTATACTTCATTGTTAGAAGATAATGGTAATAAATCAATTGTAACATTTTAAGTTTAGTAATTATGCTTATTACAAGTATATATGATACATTACTTATTTTTCAAGTAAATACACATTAATTCAAGAGATTAATGTTCTCAAGCTACGACAATGTAAAATAGTTTTAGGACCACAGGACCACAGTAAAAATGAACAAGAATAAGAAAATCCTGTGCTTGAAATATTTTTTTCAAATTACGATGTCTAAAATTATGTCAGTGTTTCTATCCTTACCACTACAAAACTGGATTCTTTGTCTTGATAGATGAACGTTAACCGGCTGCTAAACTACCAACGATATTTTAATTCATATATAATAATATTTTGAGTCTACTCTTACCTTATTTAGTAGTTATATTGACTTATTTTCTTGAATGGGATCTTTGTAGTCATCTCTATTCAACTAATTAGAACAATTCAGCCATCTTTTGGAAACCCATTCTTACCTTTATGCAGTCTGCCAAAAAAATAAGAAAGGATATTCTAAACCATAACTTGTGTTATCATTTACAAACCTTTTTATAATCTACTTAAAAATATCCTTGTGCGGTTATATTTTCATCTTTTATAGTACAAATTAAATATTTCCCATCGTTTCTGTCTGACAATCTTTGTATAATAATTCGTAAAGAAATTGTACATTGACAGTTATCTTTAGACGATAGTCTTTAGATAAAGGATATTTGATTAACAAACCTTTCTAAAATATAAATTTGACAAAACTATAAAAATTTTGTGTTATATATAATATAATAAAATAATACATTAAAATGTTTTGAAATGAACTAGTACTTATTTCACTAATAAATAAAATCGATAAAAATAAAAAAAATGAAACGGAACAAATTATTTCCTTTTCATATACTTTATAAAGTTATATTTCATGTGCACGAACTAAAACTGATATCATTATGACACGTATACTAATCCTTGTAGATTTAAAATAAAAGCTGTATTATAATTTTTTTTATTTTTGTACCCTTTTGGCAACGTATATTCTTAATTGCAATGATTATTGCATTTAAGAATAATGATTATATTGATATAAATAATGATTATATTCCAAAATCTTAAAATGTATTTCAAGTTTACTAGTGTTTTATAACAGTTTCTTTGTAGCTTTTTTATTAAATTTCTATATTGTCCAAAACAAACATTTTCTTATTCTTATTTTTATTCTGCTGCGCGTACTAGACTCAATTTTCTAGATTCCAATTTTAAATTAACTAACATTTATTGATAAAAATGTTGCATTATTCTTGTATTGTTTCAGTGAAAATATTTAACAATTATATAACAATGATCAGTATTTGGTCATAAGTACACAATGTTGAGGAATAAAATTTTTTTTAAATCCAATATTTAACTGTTTAGTAGTAATTTAAAATTAAAAAAATTAAAATGTCAAGGAAACTTATTATTGTTCAAAATTATAAACAACTTATTTTTAGGTTACAGTTTTTCAATGGCTGTGTGGGGTTCATCTGGCAAAGGAAATTTAACAGCATTAACAAACAAACAATTTTCCTCTGTTTTAATTTTTTCTTAGCAATTCAAGTGGATATTTAATCATAAGACATCGCTTTAATATGCCCACTTATTTAAGTATTTAAAATTAAACGATTTAACCATTGAATTCTCAACACATTTTAAGAAGTAAGCTTTCAAGTAATTGAGCAGTTTCAACCGAATTTTAAATAAAACAATTAAATGCTTATACACTTTTATTAACCATATAACAAAAAAAGATGTCATTTAATCATTATTCATAATTCTTATTTTTATTCTGCTGCGCGTACTAGACTCAATTTCTAGATCAATTTAAAATAACTAACATTATTGATAAAATGTTGCATTATTTGTATTGTTTCAGTGAAAATATTTAACAATTATATACAAGATCAGGATTTGGTCATAATACACAATTTGAGAATATATTTTTTTTTTATAAATATTAAACTGTTTAGTAGTAATTTAAATTAAAAATTAAAATGTAATGAATTTTATTGTTCAAAATTATAACAACTTATTTTTAGCTACAGTTTTTAATGCTTGTGGGTTCATCTGGCAAGGACATTACAGCATTACAACAAACATTTCTCTGTTTTAATTTTCTTAGCATTAAAGTGGATATTTAATCATAAGACATGCTTTATATGCCACTTAATTAAGTATTTAAAATTAAACGATTTAACCATTGGAATTCTCTACACATTTTAAGAAGTAAGCTTTCAAGTAATTGAGCAGTTTCAACCGAATTTTAAATAAACAATTAAATGCTTATACACTTTTATTAACCATATAACAAAAAAAGATGTCATTTAAATCATTAAATGTTTTTACTTCAGGCAAAACCTGAAAAACTTCAAATCATACATTAGGCCTAAAAGTACCAATTTTCTTTCTTCCGCCATGACAGTATATTCATAATGGTTAAAACTGGATCTATGACGAGGGTTTAGGTGAGCTAAATACTGATAGTTATGTCTCCATGTCCCATTGGAAAAAGGGACGGGCCAAAATCTTTTTCGAGCATTTCTGAAACCAAAGCGAGCAGATGGCTCATGCACTCCATGGCTATCACAACAGACTGAACTCTTAAGGTAGATCCAGCCAATATAATTTTTGAATAAATTTATTTGAAGACAAGGCATATACTCATCTGCAAATATTTCCTCCTATAAGTTACAATAAAGAAGGTTACTATTATCTAAGAAAGGTATACAATTAATAGTTATAGACACACATATCACAGTACTTAAGGTAACGAATTTAAAATGTCAACATACTAAGTACCAAAGTTTTGGATGGAGGTAAAACTTTTTCCAACTCTTTTGACACTCTGGTTCAAAACGCGTAGGAGTTACGCAACACCACGTTTCAGGATTCGCTAAAATTAGCCAGCTTGTTTTTTCATTTTCATCAGATGAACCATAATGAAGTTTATATGATCCCTTGAAATAGTTACAAATTATGTTATTTCCTATAGGTTATATTTTGGCAACCTTTTTGCCTTGTTCTTTCCCGTATAAGAAATGTTTTTATTAGAAGTTTTCTTTTAACGAGAGTCGAGAATATATAAAGAAATATTTAATGAAGTAAAACAATTATTAAATACTGAAACGAACAAAACTACTAGCAAATTGTATTTTAATATATTAATATAATTAAAAATGGACGTGAAAATTACTTTTGGAATATATTCATAGTACTTATTTATTTAATGTAACAAGTTTTTGAAAGAACAAATATATGTTTGTAATCAAATAGTTTTTCATTATTGAAAACAAAGTGTTACCCGCGGCTTCGCAGGCAATCTTTAGAACTGAAGTCCTTATTAATAGGTAGTAAAAGCTAATTATGATATAATATTACAATATAATATATTGTTATATAATATACAATATAATATATGTGTATGATAAATATACAATAAGCTCCCTGATTGGAATAAAAAATGATAACGCAACCAAAAAACAATTCAAAGCTCGTCCGTTAAACGCCTATTGGTGTCAAAGGACGTTTTACCTCTGTCGAGGGTAATGATTCCATTATGAGGTCGCTTGGATAATTAAAAAACGATTATATTATACTGAAATTGTTGGATCTGGAGTCAGTGTTGGCTGTATTTAGCTTTGAGTGTAAGAAAATGTATGTCTGAAATAATGGATGTACTGGATTAACTATGGTAATTATTTGGACGATTGCGATACAATTGATTAGATATTTCTGATGCAATAAAGATTTATTATTATTATATGATGGTTAAGTCCTATTAACAATTTTAAAACATTAAGTAGGTATACATTAGGATAGACATTATTTAAGTTCATTTTACATTAGTATCAGAGTTTTAACTTATTTATATTAACTAATTATTACATTAATTTTTGGCACGTGGTTAGGAGCATGTTCTGGTTCTAATTAAATTATGTCACAGCTTGAATCTGTCTTGTCACCCCGATCACGAAAAACACAAATCTCGGTCGGATCACACAGGTCTCGGAAAACTTATCTTCGGTCATCAAAAAAGCGTATATTTCCAGTCTTTGTCATATATTTCATGTCTAAAATAT
>NW_025783613.1:0-30555 GCF_021130785.1 Homalodisca vitripennis
CTGACGGCTCCGAGGTTCTTGGAGGAGTGAATCAGCAGCGCGCTGGTCCATCGCGGGCCAGCGAACGTTGCCGGTGTCGGAAGGAACACCGAACTCGGAAACGGCGGCGATGTGAGAGACTGCACACGCGTTACGTCGAGTTTTATAGAACAGTCTCATTGACCTCAACCTAGTCTTGAACACTCGCCAATAAGGAGCACCTATAGGTATAACCAGGCCAGGAGGCAATGATCATTTCTTCACAGCCCAACATATGTTGTCGACGAGTAGTTTGGCTACATAACTGGAAAACACGGAAGGATCCACGCCTTGAAGTTATGCCTGCAGCATCTTACTGATGTAGTTTTAAAATAAGTTTTCCTAACACTATATATTGCTTAGTTCAGCACGATACAATCAAAACAACCCGTCTCTGACCTGTCCCATTTTTTTTAAATTTTCGTGCTAAAATCGGACAGTGATTATGACTAAAGGGGCTTGGCAAATTTCATTCTTGTCAGCACGATATAACGAGAACGAATTAGTTGGCCTATATACTTGAAATTTTTGCACGAGGCTTTATGTTGATTAGTGCATGGCGTTTTAGCTGCATCAGTTGAACATTTTTACAATGGCCTTATCGGCAACAATGTTGACAACGAGGAACTCGTTGAATAAAGAAATTGAGTACAACCATATGAGTGCTTAACATGTCATGTGGGTAACATACGTAGTCTAACACCTCAAACAAATACAACATCATCCTATTCTTTTCAATTTTTGGGCTGTGAAGAAATGATCATTGCCTCTGGCCTGGTTATACCTATAGGTGCTCCTTATTGGCGAGTGTTCAAGACTAGGTTGAGGTCAATGAGACTGTTCTATAAGTTGGTGACTTGGTATGTAGACTTTTACTATTTACGAGTAACTACTAGTATTGCACCGAACTAAATAGACAAAAACGTGAATGTGTCATACGGAAAGACATATCGAAAAATATTTCGTCTTTGGATTTAAATTTTTAAATTCTATAATGATGTCCAATATGGGAATTTGACTGAACATCATTGAAGCATATCCATCACTCAATAGGCTAACATAATTCTGGAATTTTTCCATTTGTCTTCCGGGGAAAAATGAAATGAATGAAAAGCTATAGACCTGCAATTTTCCTTTGCAACCTCAACGAAAGTGTAGGCGTTTTCTTACCTTGTCCATAGAAGGCACCGCACATTTTTACGCTTCCTTTTCTTGTATTCTTCATGAGTTAAATTTTTATATTGTTATAATAGAAATGGCATTCTATAGTTTGTGGTAAATTATTAACATATTTTATTCATGCAATAGCAGGAAACCAAATGTTACAATTATGTGGAAACCGATGGTCATCGCACAGCTGAAGCTAAATATAAATGTGAAAGTGGATTTTGTATATAACTTCTCAAACTGAACCGTGGTCCCGTTGGTTGTATTTATAAACAATTATTGACATTATGTATTTCAAAGTGCTATGATTATTCTAGATTTTTAAAACTGTTTTGGATATAACATTTTACAGACCAAGGCTGGAATGTATGCAAAGTTAAAACTACTTCCACATTCTTGAATTTCGAGAATTTTGAAAACTGATTGGGGTTAGCCACAATAGCCCCTCGTATGTAATACTACTAGCCGTAACAAGACTAGACCTTGTGAATATTAAAACTAAAGACTCGGTAGAAGAGTTTCAGAGACTCGACCGCTATGGAAATCTTCTAACAGCGATTAAAACACGTCTGGATGTAACGTAGCTATGGTAGGAAGGGTTGATTCAGTTAAATTTTCAGTTTAGCTCCAGTTCACCTTTCTTTTATTGCAGCGTCTGGTATCTGATACTGTCTCAGACTTTACTCCTGGGAATCTCGAAGGAATGTTCGTTTTGAAGAGATACAAAAAAGTCGACGACAAAGAAGCTCAAAACGAAACATCTACAGTTTTTATAAACATAACGTAGCTATGCAATATATAAAGCTATGGCTATAGCAATAAAAGGAAGGTGAACTGGACTAAACAGAATTTCAATTGAAACAACCCTTCCTACCATAGCTACGTTATGTGTAAAAAAAAACTCGGTTGCTCCACCGTGCTTAGATACCGTGTCTACCACATCGTAGTGCACTCAATTGTGTACCTGATGAGACAATGAGACACTACCTCTTTACTTATTTATTTATAGGTTTCTGTGATGTCGAAACGATGTAGATGTTCAGTTTTTTTTGAGCTTCTTCGTCGTCGACTGTTTCTTTGGATCTCTTCAGACCGTACATAGACTCTAGATTTCCAGGAGTGAAGTATGAGATTAGTGTCAGGATACCAGACGCTGCAATAACAGGAAGGTGAACTGGAGGTAAACTCAAAATTTAATGTATGGATGGTAAGAAAAAGATTACAGCTAGATATTACTGGATCAAAACCAACTAGAGGAATGAAGAAGATCTCTCGACCAGATGCTGGAAAATGAGGCTTGACATAACCCAGACAATAGGATAATAGGACGGACATGTCTGCGGGAATGGCCAGTGACATACGTGATGTGGACATTCCCGAGAATACAAAACAAGGAGCGTAGGCATCCATCTGCTGAGGAAGAAAGAAAGGCTTAAAATGAGATTATCCATGAATACAGTGATAACAATGTTACGTTTAATGTAAGAGATGAGATTATCCCTGAATACAGTGATAATATTAAACGTTAATGTAAGAGATGAGATTATCCATGAATACAGTGATAATAACGTTAACGTTAATGTAAGAGATGAGATTATCCATGAATACAGTGATAATAATGTTACGTTAATGTAAGAGATGAGATTATCCCTGAATACAGTGATAATATTAACGTTAATGTAAGAGATGAGATTATCCATGAATACAGTGATAATAACGTTAACGTTAATGTAAGAGATGAGATTATCCCTGAATACAGTGATAATAATGTTACGTTAATGTAAGAGATGAGATTATCAAGTCCGAAAATTGTTAATCGAAGAACGCACTTGATTCTACTCTCGTACTAAAAAGTATGGATACTCGAGTTTGAACGTTAACCACTAACTGAATAGTAGAGCTACAATACCGGAAGTTACATTAAATTTAGCTTTTGTGAATATTTTTACAGACAATAACTTCCAATTTTTATATTGTTAGTAAGAAAAATGATACCGGTTTTGGAGCATTTCAACCAAACTGCAACATTGAAAAGTCATAACTCGGAAAACTCGTGATCAGATTAACACAAAATTGTTATACCAGATGTGTACGAGTGTACATTTTTGTTTTTTGAGTGTGACATTTTTAGAATTACAGGTTATATTACAAAACCATTTTAACTTCTATTCTTGACCGAACGGTCTAAAAAAAATCGGAATTGACCACGTTATGGAGACCTTTGATGTATAATTTTGTAATGCAGTATTTAAAACATTTAATTTTTTAAAACAGATTTAATTGGGCAGTTTTGTTAATTTACCGCGGTCGACTGACCAGGCCTATGTTGTCTCGGGCATGATTTTAGGTATTCAAATTTTAAAACCATCTGTTTTTAAGGACATACTGTTGCGGTAAATATATTCTCTTACTAGAACATCTGATACTTTTTGAAAAACTTGTATATATTTTAATTTATTATTTTCTCTTATTTATCACATAATTCTACCCCACACTTCCTAGCCTGTTTTTTTAAAATATTTCCAATTTTACAAAAAATAAAACATTATTTTGGTTACCGAACATCTTAAATATAAAAAAATATTGCCACGTATTCTTTTACAAATTAGGAGTACGCTACAATAGGTATTGCGTAACAGTGGTTGGCTTCACTGGTTACATTAACATTTCAAATCTATAGCCTATTTTAGTCACGAGATGTACGGACAGACAGATAAGTCATTTATACGGTCCCCCGGGCAGACATAAGAGAAAATCTGCCAGCCTTCAGAGTGATATACATCAATGGCACTCATTCAGAATACTGTGTATAGACATTTGCATTCATAAAAACTCATTCTTGTCTATGTAGAAATTAAGTGTCATGCCATATTTAAGTCTACAGATGAAATCGTTCCTGAGATATACTGTGGATAGACTAAGTCTTATACATAGAGGGACTTGCCCATCATCAAATTCCACGTTGCTTCCGTATAAATCAGCTACATGAAAAATCTCAAGGGCATAGTTCAATTTGTTTTAAAGATATCCAGCCGGAAATAGATAATTGCCAAACGGAAGAAACTTTTACCAGAACCGGTAGTGATAGCTATGCAAAATACACAAAATATCCATTATATTGTACCTCAATTCGTATCCTGAAATATCACTTTGAGATTATAAGCTTTGCTTAAAGCTCAGCCAAAACCACATGAAGTGGACATGCAAACATAATCGAACTCGATAGTCAAGTCTATAGATGTTCAGATATCATTCGCACAAACAGACAGACACATATGACATTCCTCCAAACCTTCGCTGACACTCAGCCAATAATACTAAGACACTAAGAACGTTGAAACAATTGTTTCAAAAAAAGAAATGGAGAATACTTTATATGCTAATTAAGAATCTGCATTCAACACTAACATTTCCTTAGAGGATCATACATGTAACATGTAATGTTGAGACAGTTCAGTACACACTCAAAGTGATATTGGTATTTATTATAAGAATCGAGTTTAGGAGGTTGGCAACAAAGATGTCGAGACTTAAACTAAAAATTACAGAACTGTTTGTTGCTTCCTCTTCAACAATTATGTGTTGGCTGCAGATAGCAAGCAGATCTTCGCAAACAATCAGTGTTTTATGTAAAGCGATAAGAACATTGCAGATAAAAGAGTTAGGTTAGGGACTACGTAATTAGTTGGAACTCCCGGGGGGAGGGGGGGGGAGGGACTCGGTTTCTGTGGAAATCTTATCAGCTGTCACTTCCCTTCCCTGGTAGTGATAAAGGACTAACAGCCCACTATTGTTTTGCCGCTAAAACTAAACTTGTTGCTTCTTCAAATGATGTGTATAGGTCAGTCCTTCTCCGATTCCAAGTATTGTTGAGCAGTTTACTGTAATATTTACATAGTTGTAACGTCGACTGAAGCGTTGTTGAAGACTAGTCAAGTAATTTAATGGAGCGAATCGGCCACCAAAGAATATAAATATAAACTAAACTTATGATAGTAAATTGTCATGGCAAAACTATTATTCAGTAATTTTATTATAACAATTAGTCGGAGAAATATAACAGGCAAGCGTATATATAGAAAGTATTAAAAATATTAATATCACCAATCATGTACAGTTAATATTTTAATTAATTTTCACAAAACGTAGATTATTAACTAAATTTAAAAGAATATTAATGTTAATAAAATTTAAATATGGTTTATATAATATATTTATTACAGTTAACATTAAAATGTACATGTTAACATTACAAGGTTTATTATACTAAACATGTTTAATATTTACACGCAAATAGGTTTGCTACAATAAAAATTAACACGTTTAATAAGAATTGTAAGTTCATTACAGTAAATATAAAGCCATTTAATATTATCGTGTACGTGTTAACATTACAAGATTTATTATCGTAAACATTAACACGTTTAACATTTACACGCATAAATTAACATAAATAGGTGTATTACAGTAAATGCTAACAAGTTTAATATTTATATGCAAATATTAACATTAATACGTTTATAGCAGTTTTATATTAGCAAGTAAATATTAACATTAATAGATCTTTTACACCTATAGCCGTTTAGTGACTTTCTACCAACAAACAATTCAGGTTTGAATCAACCTTTATAACTGTAAACTGTCTGGGTTATCTTTGACATGTATTCAAAACATGTTTTGTAAATAATATAGTTTATACTACTGTTATCTTTGTCCACAACGTTCTACGACAATCTTGATAACTTCCGTGTACCCTACGCCACTCAAATAACAACACAACAATACTACACAAATGTTCTGTTACACTCAGCACTACTACACTGGTAAAACAACTGAAACACAGTGTTGTATCGTGTAATTAATGCACTGAGAAGCGGATTATGACGGTTGGCCAGGTACACGTTGAACTTTCATAATATTGTTGATGTGTGAATAAGGAGGGCGTTTTCAATAACTCATTTCTGCAAAAAGAGAAACAAATTCATTGTAGCAAAGTGATGAATTTAGTTCGCTTTGGAGGCTG
Organism: Homalodisca vitripennis; assembly: GCF_021130785.1. Classification (NCBI taxonomy): domain Eukaryota; kingdom Metazoa; phylum Arthropoda; class Insecta; order Hemiptera; family Cicadellidae; genus Homalodisca; species Homalodisca vitripennis. The sequence goes on from NW_025783613.1 coordinate 6,209, forward strand.
GCAGAATAATTCGCTATAAAATAATTTTCTATTGGCCGCAAAGATTTCTTGAGACAGTAGTACCTATATAGTTTTATTTTCGCAGGGGAATGGGGACAATCTTTTCTAATCTTGTACATACAGTGTGTGTACAAGACGCCTATCCCTCCAGGCTGATAGATACGTAACTTAGGTAATCTTGTGGCGGCTGTAGGTGTAAAAATACCTATTAATGATATTTACTCAATAAACCTATTAATTTTAATATATGCGTGTAAATATTAAACGTGTTTGTATTTACTGTAATAAACCTATTAATGTTTAATATTTACGTGTTAACTTTTACGTGTTAATAATTAACTTGTTAACTTTTACTGTAATGAACCTATTAATGTTAGTTAATATTTGCGTGTAAATATTAAACGTGTTAATGTTTACTATAATAAACTTTATAATGTTAACATGTACATATTGGTAATAAACGTTTTTTTTATATACTGTCATGAACCTATAATTCTTAATATTAAAAGTGTTAATAACTACTGTACTAAATTAATCAATGCTAATTATTTACACCATATTTCAAGAAGCGTAAAACAGTTCTTTTAAATTTAGTTAATAAACTACGTTTTTGTGAAAGTTAATTACAGTATTAACTGTACATGATTGGTGATGGATACAAAAAAGTCAAGGCAAATGTCCGTAACCTCTTACTCCTCAAATCAATTATTTTACGGGAAACTATTTTGTAGGTAAAAAAGAACTAGTTTCAGAGAGCCAGGGCTGCCGCTAACACTGGAATATATATTATTTAGGCGCCCAACGGATTTTTATGTTCGTCAAAACCAAAAAAATAGGCTAACATCTACATTGTGCCTAATTCTCGATCTCTACGCACAGACTACGCTCATGTAGAGATCATTTCCTGTTTTTGTATATATGTGTGATCTGTATTTCTATGAGGAAATAAATAGTCATTCATTCATCCAATCACTTTTGAAAGAATAACAGGATTTCGGACATTAACCATCGTTATATGGTACAAAAGGTATAACAAAACGTTTCGAGGATTAGAATCTATCCTCTTCATCAGGGGGGGGGATGTTTAACACATACAAAAATAAAGAACAGAAAGAAGAAAAGAAAAGGGTCCAAACATACCAGAGTCCAGACCAGGCGTTGTCACTGCACAGGATGCAAGTCAGGAGTACGAAATCACAATCACACGTCACATCAGCACAAGCAAGTAGAATTCTAACAAGAAAACCAATACCCTCACTTGACGAAGAGGATAGATTCCAACCCTAGAAACGTTGTGTTATTCCTTTTGTAACAGATAATAATGGTCCGAAATCCTGTTATCCTTTCAAACCTACCATCTTCAATAACAAACTTTAAACAGAGCATAATAACTTTTATTAACTATTAATAGTGTCTTGGTTCACCCATTCAATTTTTTGTTTTACGTTTTTTTGTAAGCAGTACTTGATTACTACCTAGCTGCCATGAGGGAGGAGTCCGTATTTTCGTCCTTAAGGTACCTTACCTGTAAGTTGTCGCTGTATATAGTTATCACATATTATACTCCAGTCTAGGGGCCGAGATTCTGTTTGTATTGTATGAACGCACAACCCACTCTATAGAGTAACGTCTTCTAAGAAAAACCAACCGTCAGCTGTGCTAGTTTTCGTGGAGGGTGAAATAGGGGGGCAACATAAAGGTAAAGAATATGAAACGATAATGTTTCTTAGCTTGACACCTTAAAACCGATCGTCAGGCACATAAAATAATAGTAAGTGGTATCACCGCCAGACAACTAGATAACAAAACAAACAAAGCCGCCACTTCCAGTCAAATATTTGGTCTGACCACATCAGCTGACACTGACTCAATATTTATTTACGTGTCTGGCGGTTTTCAATGTGTCAAGATAAGAACATCATCCCATGCCTTCTGAATATCCACCCATATCGACCTCCACCAAAATTAGCGCGGCTGACGTTGATTTCTTTTCTTGGAGTAAATTACTCTGTAGATTTCAAGAAGACCAAGGTTGTGTGCTAAGCACAAACTTTTTTTACAGGACGTTTAGGTAAAAAAGTTTCACACGGACTTGACAATTCCCGAATGATCACAGGTAAAAGCTATCAAAATCTTCATTTTGAAGTAGTTACAATTTTTTTCATGTCAGGGGGATGATCCGCAAGGAGTCACGAGAAAATCTTAAATTAGAGCAAATTTAAAATAATGTACAGCTTGGGCTATGCTACGATTAAAAGTCTTTGCCGAAATCCGTGTTAGACCATCCTCCATTGGATGTGAAAGTGTCAATCACTACCTTAAAAAACTATTTTCTTAAAGTCCAGTGTTTCAAAACTTTCACAACTTGGACCAAGACAAGAATATTAAACCATCTAGGGCAAATGTTTCATACTTTAAACCAGCGTAATTTTGTAAAGAGTACCTTTTCAGGTCGGATTTGTGGCATTGTACTCTAATAATAGTAAGCTTTAATTTGATGTACTACTCGACTTATGCTCAAATTAAAATTCATTCTGATTCCTTGCGGACCACCCTCCGACATGACAAAAAAGCGGTAATTACTTCATAAAGTAGATTTGTAGGTGCAGTAATGATGTACTAAGTTTTATTGCTTTACCTGTATAATCGTTCGGGAATTACCACGCCGCGCCTGTGCAGGACATTTTTACACCCTGTATAATACAAATATTGTGTCTTAGTTCCTGGGCTATAATTCTTATTTAACCTAAGTATATCTTTATTGTATTCCAAGATTCTTGTAGTGGTCAGTATTCAGAATATATTACATTTATTACAGGAGTTATCTTATATAATCTTAAGTTTATGATGAGGATGCCATGAGGGCAAACAGACGTTGTAGCAACATTGCTACAACGCTAACGTCTGTTGTTGCTTGCCGCTTATAGCACCATCATAACATAGGTAATACGCCCTTCTCTGTGTACTTTTCTAGTTAAAAAGTAATGAAAAACAAGCTACGTTGTGAATTATTCGAACCAAAATACGTGTGTATAACAGAAATGTTCTGTCAGCATTAAGATAATAAATGGAAGTGGTGTTCACATGGAAGGGCCTCCTTGATCATTTTTTAAAGAACGAGCGATAACAATATCATTATTTTTTATCGTTCTTGGATTTCCTTCTATCCAAGTAAATAAAAGGAACTTTACAACTTTGATAATTCACATCGGTTTATTCGGGGAATTTACAGAGCTGCGTTTGATTTTATTTTGAGAGAAAAACTCGAGTTTAAAAAATATCTTATTGGTTATGCTCACATACCATATGTGCTCGATTCCAGAGTTCTGTAAGAGAAGCTGGTACATGAGGTACAAACACCTCGATATCCTTAATCAATCTTCAAAGGAAGAAATCGAAGAAGTACGGTTATTCACTGGATTGACGCCTAGGACTGTAGTTCGGAATAAACTTTTCGAACCCCAAAGCGCTTAGTGCGTCTTTAAGACCGATTTAGAAGATGAAAAATAATCCTGCCACTTGACCTAAAAGCTCTTGTTTATTCCACGCCTGGAAATGCGAAGTGTATGCTCGGCCTGAGATCGGAAGGCGGATAGGAATGGGCTAACCTCGGGTACACTGGCAGTGACAGGTGAAACAATGAAGACCAATGTGGAGTCGATATGTAGAGTGTAGACCTAGCGGTACTGGGTGCGTCGCATACCACTTCAGTGACGTGTCGTTGAGCGGACCCGGACAGATACTACCAATTGTAGACACATTTCCTTATTGCCACAAAGGTCAAAGTTTCATTAAATCCTAATAATGTGATAAATGCGAAAGTGTCTTTGTTTGTTTTGTTTTGTTTTCACGCGTAAACTATTCAACCGATTGTACTGACATTTTACATGGACGTTCCTAGGGTCCACAGGATGAATAAAGGCCTATTTGTATTTCGAAAATCCATCCGGGCCATGCCCCACTGGTCTATAAGGCAACGAAAAGTGCTATTTTCGCCTCTAAAGTTGTGGAATATTAATTGAAAGACCCCAAACTTAATCGACTTTTCTGTGAAAACAGTGTCTTATGACAGCACACCTATATTTTTAATTAATTTTATGGTGTGTAATAACAGAGTAAGTTTGATGGTAACACTTCTTATTTTCATCTTTTCTGCAACCGCTATTGGCACAGGGTAAGGAAATGTCTATATAAGGAAATTAAAAGTGTTATTAAAATTATACATTTTAGCACATATAAATTGTCCAGTACTTGGTCAGTACTGTAATGCAGATATAAAAGACAAAGTTAATATCTAATTTTTACAATAAATGTAAATACTTGGACACAAGGCAAAATCAACTATAGAACAAAAAGTCTATGCGTGTACGTGTGTGTGTACGTCTACATCGGCTTGTCCATGCATTATCTCGAAAGACGTTGACCGTTTGAAAAGACCGAAAAACGTTGAAGAGATTTTAGCACCGATTATGTCTATTGAAGATTGAAGTACAGCGTAAAGTAAGTATTTTTCACTCTACTCCTTGACTTGAAGTAGAATACAAAACGCAGAAGTAGACACATTTTAATTGCAATGGGATTCACAGTCCAAAGTATGTAAAATGTGTATAAACCTTAAAATTTACCCAAAGATTATGTTTTAAAAATCACTCCGTTAAGAGTAAAAATAACTCATAATTGAACCAAAATCACATCGAAATTACCCAAAATAGAAAGAAATATTTCGTTTATAACTAAAGAATTTTGCAATCGTACATCAGCTACTTTTAAAATGTAGGTACGCAGAATGCCTGAATAAAAGATCAATATATATTCCTCCTTTATAAATTTTATTTCTTTATCAAAATTAAAAATATTGTACATAACAGCTGATGGCAAATTGAATGTTTTTAACAATATCCATTTGTTTATTATTATTGTCGTTTCTCTTAACCTTGAACACTGAAATACTTTATTTCAAAAATATCACAGGATTCCATCGTATGGGATGGATGTAAAGTATTGAAATATGTTAGTATTATTTATATTGATTTTAGCTTTAAATTTTCAATATATCAACTTAGAAAACTGTGTTGAATCGAACCTCACTACAAAATTAGAAATAGGTGTATAAAAATTCTTTCTCGGAGCAAAATACAGAAAATACGGAAATATAATTAATTCGAACCAGAAATGCTCTTAAAAGTCCAAAACCTGGAATAAAAAACCACTCGGTGTTGTGAGTCAGAGGAAACATTACAAAGTCCATCAAGTACACCAGCTTCGAGAATTATTCTCGTGTATAGATCATTAACGATCGATGACGCTGCAGTATAATGTGTTGGCCTGCATATCGATCGGTTGTTTCAATACCACATTCCCACAGATTGAGGTCATTAAGTACATAGTCATCGTGCACGGGAGTTAGGGCTGAGTTCTAAGGCCTCTTTCACACACATCGAATTTGGACGTCCGATAAAATAACGGGCGATATTTTATCGTTTGGGTGCCGCTTGCACACACATCGATTTTTTACCGTTCAGAAAGTTATTCGAGTATATGGTGTGCTGTAGTGAGTGTTGAATTGCTTCTCTCTAATAAATAAAAACGTGTTGTGGCTATGTGGTTCCTATACCGCCGTATAAAGCGTCGTAGGATTAAGCGGAAGTGCTGGATACATCCAATTAATAAGTCAAGGGAACAGGTGGGAACCTTTTTTACACCCTTTTTGAAGAACTTCGACATGATGGAAATAAGTTTTTTAATTTCTTTAGAATGTCTACGGTTTTGTTTGATGAACTTCACGAGATGTTAAAAGATGGTTTGGCTTCGACTAGGGAAGTAAGCACGTCATTATCAATAGCAAATTCTTCATCCATATTAACAAGCTGGGCACAGTTACAGTTTAACAGCGATTGTGCAGAGAGAAGGCGCAGTGAGAAGTGAGGAGTGAGGACGGACGGTAAAATATCGATGTCTGGAAGCGCAAGAATGAACACGTTACGCCACTGTAAGGACGGGCAACGGCACGGTGCCGTTGGTCTGCAGTGGCAGTGGACGGCTGCGGCTAAACGGCCATTTTATCGTTGCCGTTCAGAGATCGTCTAGTCTGAAAGCTCCCGTTTACTGCTATGCGCCACTATTGGAATTTGGACGGTCGATAAAATATCGGACGTCCAAATTCGATGTGTGTGAAAGAGGCCCTAACGAGTGAGTGAGTGAGTATTTCCGTTACTAAGTGTGTTTTTGTTTGTTTCTTACAGTTGTATTGGTACCATGGTACCACAATACTTCGTAATGACAAGGTTAAATGCACGTGCCGCGCCACCAAACTTCGGCACAACTTCCAATAGACATGTGGTAAACATTAAATTTCGGGTACTTTGGTATTATCGGTAATCAGTAATCAAAATCCTTTATTAAAAAAAAATACTATCACATATCGTAGTGTTCAATTTGATAAAAGGTGCGAGTGGGGAAAAGGTATTTGTAACATTTTAATTATATAGATGTACCATTAATTAGCCGGCATAATAAAACCATAACATTTTCTACAACATGTGTTTCTTTTAAATTATACTTAAACAATGACATTAAGACAATGAGACTGCCGGTTCACCTATTTTATAGGTAACTCATATCGAAACAATGTAAAGGCTCGCTTTGAGCTTCTTCGTCGCCGACTTTCATTAGATCTCTTCAGACGAATATGACTCCTGGTTCCAGGAGTCAAGCCTGAGACAGCGTCAGACACCAGATGCTGCAATAACAGGAAGGTGAACTGGAGCTACATTAACATTCAAATCGAATCAACCCTTCCTACATAGCACGTTATGTGTATATGCATCGATTAATTGTTGAGATTATGTCCGGGCAGTTTGATGGTGTTTTAAAATATATATATATATATATATATATATATATATATATATATATATATATATATATATAGCTATAATATATATATATATATATATATATATATATATATATTATAGCTACAATACTTAATCTAAACTGAAAATATATTAAAAGCTAGTGTGTTAAAAGCTGGTAAAGCCTTAAGGACAGCCAGTTCTAGGGTTAATCAGTGCTATAAGCCAAACTGGATGTTCACACAGAGGACTGTGCATGTGAGATAGCATCACGCAACTGGCCAATAAGATTAACAAGGATAATCAGTCAGAAAACAAGTGACCAAGAAACTTCCTGCTGCGGTCTTACTATCCAATATCCTCAGAACCACATCTTGGAAACATTCAAACAAAATTGAAAAACAATATCCGCTGAAGATTATTAAAAACCCAACCGACGTTCTAATAATCTCGTCAATTCCGCACGCTGCACAAGATTGGTCCCAAAATAGAACCCTGTGGAATACCCGATACGTGTTTTCAGACCTAGTATCAGTTCACACCTTCGGCAACTGCAAATGTACATTTTCCCACGGCAATTCGCTTTAAAATAGTTCAAACATTGTGCGGTACGATCAATCGACCTATCACGTGACACTGTGCGATAGTGCGGGCGGGTAAAGTACGTGTGCAATTTTCCACAGCGGTGATAACACGTCCAAGGTTGTTCGTTCGGCTGTCGGCAGACCGCTGTACTCAGACACTCCCACTACTGAGGGCACTGGTGACGTAGAGTGACTCCACAACGTAATCGAGTTTTTGTGTGTGAAGAATATGTACAGGCAATCAATGTTCATTGCGAAAACATGATTCGCGTGTATGGCAAAAGTAAATTCGAGTTCAGAGCTAAAATTGTGTACATTTTTACCACATCAGGATCATACCAAACATAAAATGCAACATTCATGCATCCTTTGTCCATTTGCCAATTTTTCACCTACAGCCTGATTGGGTGATCTCCCAGTCAAATGCGCAAAACTCGGTAACATTACAAAATGCGTATGGCGCTAAAAAGCGTTTAAACGAGTTTTTAGTACATTGGGTGTTGCGGCATTCTGTATTCCATTGGGCAGCTTTTTGATGAAATGAACACCTGCCTGTGAGGGTAAATGTTCATGAATTACCGTTCTGTGTTTACAGTCCGGTACCTCTGGTCTCATACGAATGAACGTCTTAGCCAGTTGTATAGCACATTTAGACATACAGAACAGAGTTGTTTCGAAAAGAGATTTGGCAGAGTCAACAGCCGAATTTGTTTTCGTTCCCTACAAGACTCTCAGAAATTCAAATAAGAAATTATTCGAATCGCTTGCTTTTGCAAATTGAACACTCTCGTCAACTGGTCGTTTACACAGGCACCCCACAATACCACTCCGGTAGGCCGTCATCAGAACCTGATTTGGGAAAAACTTGGCTAAAGACCTCAAGACATAAATGCCTGAGGATAATTTGGCCCAAACATGGTCAATGTGGTAATTCCATGTCAACCCTCGATCTATAGGAGTATTCCATGTCAACCCTCGATCTAGGAGTATTCCATGCCAACCCTCGATCTAGGAGTATTCCATGTCAACCCTCGATCTAGGAGTATTCCATGTCAACCCTCGATCTAGGAGTATTCCAAGGAATTTAGTGCTGTAAACCTTTTCCAGAAATGAATCTGCTAACATGACGGCAGGGCCACGTTCTGAGTCTGCCGTCCGCAGAGCAAAGTTCATGACATTGGATTTTGTTGTGCAGAAAGTGGAGTATTATGTGAACACACGTTGGAATGCTCGTGTATGACGCCAGTATTGTAACAATGTGTGAGGGTTCACTTAGTAACATGAGTAGGTTTTGGACAGAGGTAGTTTAAAATTTTTACTTTTGGTTTCAACATGATAATCTGTAAGGTTAGCTGTAACTGCAATGCCCGTGTATGTCGTGTAACAGTAGATCATCGTGGCACACATCCTGTATGTCTATCACAGGCATGATCAAACATTTAATGGGGTTTCAGAGGATGCAATAGTTAGAGATTCAGACCTTTGAGCGCCTATTGAAAAGTTACTAAAACTGACCTGTCAACTAAGAATCAGTGACAGAACCCTGCTGGAACTCAGATCTTAAGCATTTTATTAACGTTTGTTTTACTCAAAATTCATTAAAATCAGCCGATGGTTCTCTGTATTTGTTCAAAAATCTGACTAGACTATGGATAGCAAAAATTCTGTCTTCCTCGATTTGAACCGGTTCCCAGGTAGGCAATTTAACGGGAGATTTTTTAGTTAATTCCACATATTTTTTGGCGTATTGAAAATTGCACAGGATTACCACTGAAGAAAAGGATGCTACCAAACCAAAGTTAGAATAGTTAATAATAAAGTATTCTGGAATTAGGAGAGGATTTTCTTCTATGGTCTGTACATCCACGGTTAGTAAAAATTAAAATATTGCCATTAAAAATGTACTATAGTCCAATTTAAACATTAAAAAACAGTTAAATATAACTACGATAACGTTCTAAGTTACAAAAAAAACGTACTTAAAAGATTAAAAGTACATAAAAGATTAAGTACAGACCAACGTATGAACATTATTATAAAAGAGAGACAAACAACTCAATAGAGATATTACAACCTGAGATCCTCGTAAATTAAATAAAAATAACTGGGTTAAAATACAATAAAAGGTAAAAAAAAAGTTCCAATTAAAAATTGCTTGTGCCCAAACCTAGGTTATCTTCAATCAATGTTTACATTTTGCTTAACGTTAATTATGGCGAAACACAATCAGTTAAATTAAACATTTGGCCTGGATAAACCGAATATGAATGTAGATAAATAAATATTTTAATAGTTGTTTATAGAGCGATAAAAACTTCAATCCTAATAAATTAAATATAAAAAAACTGGTGAAACGTATTTTAAAAAGCAAATAAGGTCAAGTAAAAACTGCTTGTGCACCTAAGTAATTTGCATTTTGCTTTACGTTAATTAGGGTTTTAAAAAAACAATGAGTTAAATTAAACATATTGAATATGCGAAGAACACACCAATAATAAATTTAGATAAAGAGATGTTTTATATAGTTGTTTATACAGCGATTGGCCACTAACAAGGTCACGCAGTAATGTTCACCCTTACAGTGCAAGAGGCTCGTATAGCTGCTAGGAACATCTAGATACTTTCTGGCACTCGAGGGGTTAATATCTCTCGGTTATGTCTCATACACCCAAAACCGGGAACGGTACACATTTGGCATTCTTTTACACATTTTGGAAAACAACCTTTCGATAAACCTTAATACGCCAAAAGTAAAGATATCAAGTCAAAAATATTTTCCAGGATTCATTTTCTATCTGCAAACCAATGAAAAATAATAAGCGGGGATTGTCCAGTCTCCAAGTGCAGTAGATTTGACTTTATTATAAAACCACGTTCTTTAGACTAATTGGAACAACCTAGTTATGTTGGGTATGCTATCAGATTGTATGCACTTGCCGTAATGGTTTGTGTTGATTGTAGACGAATATTAACTACCATTGAGTTGTGTGACGTACAAATTTTGTCATGTTCGATTTTAAAATGCAGACTCGTATATTGAGCCCGTCAAAACGCTAAAAGATTGCAAATCAACTGCATAATGTAGGTGAGGACTTAGCGCACTGCATGAAACTGACGTGCATACATTGTTTTATTGTATTCACATTTACGGCCTTAATTTCAGAAGACAGTTTTCTACACAACAGAGGTCGTAGAACCAATTATTATCTTTTCAGTCACAAAACAAGATGAGTCAGCTTTGGCTCACGGATACGCTAAGATGAGCAAGCGAATTGCACATAGTTGTGCTAGTCAGGTCGGCCTTGGATAGTGGGTGTAGCTAGTAGCTAGCTACAGTACGTGCTGGCTGTAGCTGACCAGCACAGGAATGTATGTTGTTAGCAGTGGCGCACCCAGAAACCTTCTATGGGGGGTGTCCGTAGCACCCAGGAACAAGGTATGTACCCCCCTCCAGACCAGTAAAGGTTCCGGGAGCCCTTCTCCGGTAAATTCTGAAATATTAGATCCTAAAATCGTTATTTTGTAGTACATCTGAACTAATAGAAGGAGGGCAAAGATTAGGTCAGAGTGTATAAAGTTCACAGTACGACCACTCTAGCACTAGTCACCAGGAAGCAAGGGGTAATTAACATAATCTGCAAGAAATACAGTTTATATGAATTGCATTTAACCAAAACAAAAATAAAATCATAACATTAACAAAGTAGCTAAGTTTAAATCACAAGTCAAGACCAAAGCTAAATCTTGAGATCTACGCTCGGATCAAAAGGTATAGATACCCGAGTTTGAATGATGACTGCAAAGTTTGAATCGCAAAAAGTACTTGCTCTACTACCGGGACTCGAACCCGGGTCTCCCTGTTGCCGGGTGAGTGCGCTACCACTACACCACAGAGCCCTTACACTTACGATTCAATTATTTTTGTTTTACCGTTTCCGTCACACATGTCTTTAAATTTTATCATCTTTTAAGTTATCCTAAAATTTAATTAGTTTATTTCTGCGTCTCTACGTATAAAACGGTGTACAAACAAAAATTCCCTGTTTTTATATCGATAAGAACGAAAAATACCTGTTTGGTGTTTTTTAACCAAACTACAACTTTGAACCTTCATAGCACGAAAACTTGTTACCCGACCCTATGGATTAAGAAAATCCCGGCAAAAAAGCCATTTTAGGTCGAACAGTTTGAGTATGCTATAACGCTGAACAATTTCAGAAACAGATTTTAAAAATTGGTGAACAGCCATATCGAGTATACTGTGACTGAGTATGTAATTTTAGAATAATGTGAAAATAAATTTGTTATTAAATTACCATCTTATCTTCTATTCTTGACCGGGTGGTCCGCAAAATTCGGTACTGGTCACGTTATGGAGCTCTTCGTCATTATTTCGAGCGTTTAAATTTGTTAACCACTAGTTCAAAAGTTAATTTTTTTAAAATCAGCAACTTATTATTTTAACGCGTAAATCGCCAGACTGCCCAGTACGGTGTTGTCTCGTAGTGACAACGAACGACACAAGCTAACACAGTACAGAACTACTCAGAGCTCGGCAACTCACTCACTACTGTGACAACTGATCACGTCGGGACTACTACAACAGATACTCTGTACCGGGTACTCGTCTGTCCCCAGAGTACAAGTTACCGCAAACCGTAAGTACCCGGTACAGGTTACTGTAACACGTACTCCACGATACAGATACTTTACACGTTTACCGCCGTCACTGGTACAAAGTTCTCACACTCGTTTAGCAGTAACAGTGACTGGAACAGGTAATTGTATCATTTTAGGATTACTCTATGTGTACTTCTAGTAAACTTTGTACTCGGTTACTGAAAGTACCAATAAGCCAAAAGAAATAGTAAGAACTAACCTCACTTTCTTAGTTGCTGCGTGACGGTAAAATTTAAACATTTAGCGCTTTGAACACAATAGAATTATTATATGTGCATTGCCGTGTTATTTCATAAATTAAAATTGTTTGAATTCATGAACAATTTGGTTATGATTCATTTCAAATTTCCAACATAGATTTTAATTTATGTCGAAAACATACTATATACTAATCACTGTGTTGAATATAAGAAAACAAAAGAACTATTTTTCACTTCTATATTTCGGGGGATTTAATACCCCCGTCTTCAAGAAGTTTTAAATGAAAAGTAATACAAAACTGTAACACGTAAACAAGAATTAAGAAACCATAAATGTAAACACAGTGCATAACATTCGATAAAGTCCAGCTGACGTGAAATTTTTCTAATTAAATCTTGTTGGAACAGTTGATTTTTACAAAAAATATAATACAACTTGTAATTTATGACAAATTTTGCATGAATAAAATGCTCTTGGGTGAGGGGGAACAAGTCCCGTTCGCACCCCCCTCCCCGTCGGTGCGTGCGCCCATGGTTGTTATGAGATGTCTGTCATCGACTACTTCGAATGCTATCAGTGATGTGTCTCCATGAGTCATCATCACGGATGAGTGGTCCGTGCTTCGATGCAGTTGGTACGCCTGATTATGTGACACGCGCGCTAACCTGTATCTTCTACAGCTGCAGGAATATTTGTCCCAGTTTGGTTCCGAAACAACAGAATATTACAAGTATGACACATTCTCCCCACGGAATATTACAACCTATTGTTCTGTGGTTGGAATTTGAGTGAAACAATGTAATGTTGATTCAACAGGTAAGCATGTCGTTAAACCCAGCAGGACCACTTCTGTCTGGTTTATACCTTCCAGTTGAACCTATCACTGGGCACAACAAAAAAACCGATGTGTGTCACTTAAACCTGGGCAACCTTGTCGATGTAAAGGAGCGGCACACCACTAACCGCAAATGTCGAGATTCTGGGGTGCAAGGGCAGTTCGATAGGTGTAGTCCACTGCGGGAGATGACTGTTGGAGTTGGTGGAGTTTGTTCCCTAACCTCAGAGGTTCTTGCTAGCCTCAACAAGGGTTTTCCACCCCCTACCTGCTTTGACTGGAGAGCCTGGTTCAAAGATGGTCTCCCCTTTTTCGAGGGGACATGACTTTGAGATTAGTTGGTGCCCTGATTCTTCCTCATGGATCGCGATAGGAGGCGGCCCTTACCCCCAAACCTTACCCATCCTGAATATCCTGTCACTCCGGAAGCAGCGCTAAGGTTCTTACAGAACTAAGTGCAATTTATAAGCTTCTTGTCCTAGGAGAACAAAGCATCTCTTTTAAATCCACATTTAAGACACAACTTTGCTCCAGGCATATAATTTTACGCAACAATCCGAAAATCAGAATCTTCCGATGACAGAAAGTAAGACATAAAAATATTCCAATAACTGCTGATATCCTGTACACATTTGGAGAATAGTACTAATCTTAATAGGTCATCAAAGATAATCCAAACCTATAGTATTATCAAATAGAGATTGCGGCTGAGCCCAGGTAGATTTACCACTCACACAAGCACAAGTGCAGGAGATTAGGATCGGCCGTACTTCCGTCTTGTTACTCACTTACTGCATTTACTCAACCAAATCCAGATTGTTGTTATTTTTAATGTTATATTAGTGTTAAGTACTATATATATATATATATATTATATATATATATATATATATATATATATATATATTATAAACATCATAATGAGATAAATGATACAAAACAACGTGAAATTCCTTAGTCGGAAGTTTAAGATGCTACTGAATAGCTATAGACGTTTGATTGAGGTTAGTAACTAAGCCCAATCAACTCAATCTGCTAAGGATGCGCTGTTTCGACAATGGCAGTGCTAGTCCTGGTTGTCGGATCGCACTGTGGCCTTCACCGTAACCTAGTGGTAGGCCACGGCTCTGTAATCGAGAGGTCACGAGTTCGAGCCTCGGGGAGGTCAATAAAAAAATGGAAATGAGTTTGGACCATAATCCCCTTTTAAACATGATTCACTATTTTTAATTCAAATGCCATGGACTCGGAAAGGAGTCTCAACAGTTTTTGGCAAGACCTCTGATTTTACTGTTAATTTTATTAATGAAGACAAAGTTCTGCAGTATTATCACCCAATCTTCTTATATACTTTCCACGTAGCTAATACAATTACTCACGATTAAAAACCCATTTAATTGTATTTTAAACTTCAAAGTTTTGATATACTAGCAATTTGTTTATTTAATTTGGTGAAAAATTCTGTAGCGTTTTACGTACGATTTCTCAAGTGACTAATGAACCAAAAACATTGATGTATTTTTCCATCATAAATTTAAATTAAAATGTATTGCTAATATATTTTTTGTGGTAGGCTACTTACATATTATATCGACCACACCCCTACATTTCTCCAAACACAAAAATTCAACAAAAACAAACATTACCAAACAAAAACCAAACTCTTTATTGAAAAATACACACAAAACTTGTTGACCAAAATTCTTGATCACCAAAATGCGAGTGCCTCCGGCCATCAGCGCGGGCTTCGGCACCCGCGCTGATGTCAACGAAAGTAAAGCCTCCCTCGAGATAGTACCTATCAGTAAAATATCAAATTCTAGAGGGGGCTGATCAGAAATATAAATTAAATTGTAATGGAAAATTATGTACCGTGTAAAAAACTTAATAAATCATGAATACCCCTATATTATAGTTATCGCTGGAGCGGCCGGTCGCTGAACCTTGACCAGGAGGGAAGGGACAGGTATTGCGATAAGATAACACCGGACGTCTATTGTGGGCAGTTACCTTAACAACAACCATGCTTCTAAATTACCAAATATGTTGATGTTTTAAAATAATAATAGTGTGGTCGATATAATACGTAAGTACCTTTTTTGTTACTGTTGAATTTGACCAAACTATGTTTTTTATAAAAACAGATTCAATGTCTAATAGGCATGGGAGCCACCTCTATTTAGACATGCCGGCAACCACCTGTAAGTGTGACCTCATCAGACGGTACAGTACGAAATGGACAATACGGCCGTAGGCAGAATTCCAACCTCCGTTGCTCAAACCCCAGCAGCTTTCACTACAAGAAGGTACACCCACCGGCTCTCTATAAGAGTTACAGATCTGCTAGTGACCAATAATAAATTGTGAAGTGATACTTAACATTAAGTGTTAAGGATTAAGTGTTTTAAAACAATGTTCTGTAAACGTTCTAATAATAGGGTCTATTGTATACAATATTATAACAGATAACTCTGTATAAGAAGAACGAATTTTCTCACAAGCAGCAAAATTATCAGCTCTAAGATATATACAAGTATCTTAAACCGAGAAATACACAAGTAAAATTGTGTTACTCTCCATAATTAGGATAGATGCGTGGATTACTTAATTTATTATTATTTAATTTAAAATGTATTTGGTATATTAAAATATATATTCGTTATATTTAATATCTTTATATTATTTATAATAAAGGTATTCTGTTATATTCATTTGCGACTTAGTTGTGAATGACCATCTTGTGCTGATCACAAGAGACTTATTATTTAAAAATAATTTAGCCGACATGTTCACATTCATAATTTTTGAAAAACTATTTAATTCACTTATTTCTGAAGAAATATAATAAAAATTAATTTAAAACAGTATGTGTAAAACCGACAAAAAATGCAATTACTTCACTGGCCCTAATTATTTTAAACAACAGTGCCCCCCCCCTCTCCGCGACTAGAATGATCAACACAAACATTGTATTTACTTAGTAATCTATTATATCATATGATATAATCAATCCATAAAATATGATACTCTTAGCTTTTAGCGAGGAGAACTGTGTATGTAGAATTGACCTTGGCGTTGATCTTTAGTTTAACTCACTAACCTAATTTCGGTAATTAGAAAAGTGTGCAAAGTAAAAATCAAGATTCTGTTTTATACAATTGCGATTTAGTTAGGAATGGTTAGTAAGTGTCGGTCTCTGTCGGATATCACTACAACCACAAATAAAAACAAGATTTTATGATTAGGTGGTCCTTTTTAATTACTAATTAAGACCTCACTGTAAACTCATAAATGTTAGTACATGTTTTAAGGTTTATGGTGTTTCATTTAGGCTTAATATTCCATTGCGAGCAGAGACAATGTTAATGTCGTTGTTGCTAACGTGTAACAGGAAATGAAGTGATTGTAAAGTTTATCAGATTAGCTTATCGCGAACTTTCTAAGTAAGTTTCGTCACAGTTCAGACAGACTAGTACGCGTTTCGTAACAAACTGTGGAACCCCCAATCATTACTTGTCGGCAAGGTTTTGGCCTAAATAAGAAAATGTAATTCGTACAGTAAAATCAGTGTTAAACAATATTTTATATTATTTCTTGTTCCACTTTCAAATTAAAAATTGTAGCAGAAATAATTGTTAGACTAGATGAACACAATGATACATAGATTAATTCGTAGTTCACAAAATAACAAATATTATACCTAATAATATACCTAACAGAATTGGGTGATAATGTATAGTACTCCATGTGGAATATCCCAAAACCACAAATGGACAAATATTGAACAAGTACGACAATATTCTAGTCACAAGATTTCTCAGAATACCGAACTTGACGTGATAATACTGCTAAGTCGCTGTAGTCTGCAGGCTATCCACCGTACAACTTTCACGTGTTGCAAGTGTTGCAAGAATTTGTTGAATCACGGACTAGAGGTATAAACGAAACTAGTGTAATTTGTTCTATAACATATTTGGTTTTATTGTTTTCATGTCATGGCGCACATTTTCAAAGAAAGACGGCATTTTAAAACCAATGTTTAACCTGATGAATTTTGAGAACTGTATATATTTATGTTAAACATACAAGGAGTGATATAAGGATATTATTAATAAAATAATTACGAGATCAGCAGACTAACTTAATTCAATTAAGTTAAGGTCGCCGTGATCCGGCTCCGTCAGGGATCTTCTTTAGATAAACAAACTATAAGTTGGTTAGTAATTTGAGAATAACTCCCTGAGAAATATGATTGTTTTAGTTATCAGTTGTTTTAAGTTTAACTCTCGTGGAAATAACATTGTGACTTTGGACGCTCCTGGAGATATTGTCGGAAATATTTCAAATCAACAAATGGCACTTCTAAAATGTTAAAGATTTCGATTGATACTAGATATGTAAAATTAATAGTTTTTAAATATGTGAAATCGCGTAGAAGAATTAAGGCATTGTTTTAATAATGTATCTGAGTACTTTTATCCCCTATGAAAATATGCTCATAGCTTCAAAGCAGTTCACGCTACTTCGAAAAACAAGTCTGGAAAAATTGATATAATCAGTGTTGATACAAAACAAATTAGAAATATACAATCTAAAATTATTACCATGATTGTACAATGATAAAGTAAATAGCACATTCTGAATTTTGCTCTAAAAACTAACACGATTAAATTTCGATTTCCCTCAAATCAAACACGATTTGCGACTTCTGTGCAATGTAGGCTATGTTGTTTTCTGGTAGAGCTGGATCGAATGAAAAATCTGAATGAAGGATGAAGAAGGATTTGAAAACTAACTTTTCTCAATATGTGTGTGCACATCTCAAATTAGTTAGACAATTATTTTGATTAAAATGCTTTCCTTGTATCCATGTTTTACGTACTTAAAGCTTCATGGTGTTAACCTAATCAATCAAAAATTGATCACAAAAATAAAATAAAAGTATTACATTTATTTTAATAAGTTTTTAATACGCTTAATACATTAAGACGTTGATTAATGGTTATCAGTTCAACTACGATGTATTATAATGTAAACAGTACAGTATCCAACAATATTAAATATATAACAACTTATTTTCTATAAATTAAATAATTATTTTACAAACTACACACATTATTCAAAATCAAACAACAAACCTAGGTTCCACAAATATGCTACACTAAACGTAAAACGATGTTTATTGTTAATAATTATTAAATTTTACTATATGACGATTAATTTAGTATACGATATAATTAAACCGTATAATTTAAATACATGTTTTAAACCACAGTTTACAACAATAATACAAACTAAACAATCACACTCTCGAGTAGCGTATTTATTGAATAAGGGGTGATTTCCAAGTAACGTTAAGTCAAGAAGTCGTTAATTATTATGAAATGTAGATAATTGTAAAAGAGGTTATAAAATGATATCACCGCTGAAAATAACCAACCTTCTTGTCCCGCAACCAGGAGACGAGAAGATAGTAGGATCCATGGAAACAGCAGCAGCCACAACCTCAAATTTGAAGGAAGCACCATTTTTATTTAGCACATTACACGGAAATGGTCCCACAGTAAAACTAAACTATTCAACCACTCACTCGTTACAACCTTATCGTCGCTTCCGGCCGACTGACAGACTGGAGTAAGGAGTTGTGAAACTCCCTCCCCTCTCACTTATCTCTTCCCCCTCCACATCGACCCCCTTTTCCAGTTGTAGAATATCAACAGGTGTTTCTCTACCTGTCGCTTTCTCCTTCAATATCCAGACTGCAATATGTTTACACGGACGAAAACGGTACTTTTTTGCAGGCATCCCGCGTAGGTCGCCCGTTTAAACTTAACATATAAAAATATAAATGTCTGTACAAGGGATCTTGCCATCCGAATCTAAACCGCGCCTTCACTATGATCCTGTTTAGGAGAAGGTGAGAGAAGAAAATTGAACAAAGTCGGGTGGGATCTTAAAGGTCAAACATATTTTATACGATTTTTAAGCTATTGTCTTTTACTGATGGTAATTTGCCTGATAATTTCCTACAGGTGGCAACACTGAGCAAGTGTTATGCATCTAATTCCGGCATACTGTGTAGTAAAAAATATCACATGCGGCTTCGTACTTCCTTATTTGTATGTGAATGAAAGCCGAGAGATACTCTGCAGTACGATATATTAAAAGCATTAATGACCTTATAAAAGGGAAGAATAGCACTAACTCCAACTCGCAATTTGACTCGCTTTAAACGAAATGTGTCATTAATTTATGCGTTTACAATTTTAATGATTATAAAAATGTTTTTGCTGCATACCTACTTTTGTCAAACTCTCGAATAGTTTCAACAGTTTATTATAGTGAACAGCAAAGGTATTATATCTTGCAAGCCTAAAATATAAAATTACATATTTATTTTTGTACTTTTTCAATTACTCCAGAACAATATAATTAAACAGGTTTCTATACTAAAATAATGACTTTAAAGTTGATATTAGAAGTCATTTGATTGCATCATCCTAAATTTATGTAAGATTTGTTCACTATGTTCAAAACATGTTTAGAAATTATATTTTATTTGGTATTAATCCTAGGTCGTCCAAGTGGGTTTTTTTAGTAGGAAAATGTCCGACGTCAATGTTGAGTTTACCTTGTCAGGATCAAGAAGATCTGTCAAAAAATGGCTATTGTAATTTAATCCGGTCTTAGTATTTTTTGAACCAAAGTTGATTTTCCTCGTTTCTCCTCCACCAAGAGGTGTACTTCTGTCAAAAGACAACTAAGATGGGTTTTGTAACAGCCTTTAAAAATTTATAGTACAAGTTAGATAGTAACTTTTTCTTTTGAGTTTACAGTGCTTACCAAGCACTCCATACTTAATATTTTTGTATTTTTTGCTTATTAAAAGTATTTTTTACAAAATCTTTTTATTTTCATATTTTGAATATTTCCTTACTCTGTGACCAATTAGCGAGTGCAAAAAAGGTTTAAATAACATTTTTGTTTTCTATCAAGCTTGCTCTATGGTTTCACACTATAAATGTAAACAATTTCAAAATAGTGGTTAAATTAATTAAACATATGGTTGTGCTGTCATAAAACAATGTTTACAGGAACAGTTAATTACATTTAAAAAGGTTCTTTCAATTAATACATGTTTGCTATAATTCAACTTTAAAAGCCCAGTAGGACGGATCCAGGAGAGTGGTTTTAAAATAAAAATAGTTAACCAGGGACCCTAAGAATGTCCATGTAAAATCTCAGTACAATGGGATAAATAGTTTACACATGAGAGCGTAACAAACAAATAAACACACTGTTTCATTTATATTAGTTAGGATAAGGATAAGCACGTGCTGTGGCAAGCAATCTTAATTCCAAAATATAATTTGACACTTTCAGTGTGGTGAAGATTGCGGTTTGCACCGCCACTGACCAAATCTGATCTTAGCATCTGCAGGAAATTGTAATTCAATCTCTTAGCATCTGCAGGTTCTTGTTACAAATGATCTCTTAGCATCTGCAGGTGCTTGTTGCAAATGAATCTCTTAGCATCTGCAGGATCTTATTGCACCTGAATCTCTTAGCATCTGCAGAATCTTGTTACAATTGAATCTCTCAGCATCTGCAGAATCTTGTACCTGAATGTCTTAGCGGCTGTAGCATCTTGTAACTGAATCTCTTAGCACCTGCAGGACATTGCTACAACGGAATATCTTAGCACCTGCAGAGCTTTTTACAACGGAATCTCTTAGCACCTGCAAGATCTTGTGACTGGATCTCTTATCACCTGCAGGATCTTGTACAACGGATTTCTCTAAGCACCTGCAGGATCTAGTAAATGATTCTCTTGCAACTGGATGTGGTTTGCCTTTGTGGTATCTGACCTAAGATTGCAACGAAAAAATAACATGGATATCCGTGATCAGGCAATCTAAAACACGCTACTTTACTTTTCTTATTTACTACTTTAAAAAATTTAAATCCCTTTGTTTATCAACAACTAGGAGAATTAGAGGTGGCTTGGTGAAGCCTCTGCCTGTTATAGGTATCTGTGCGCTAGTAAAGTGTATTTTACTAAGTAGTAAGAAATCTACGGAAATTGCGTTACTCCATTTACTCGAAATAAGCTTTCGAACAACAAAACAGAAAAAAGTTATATTGGCAAGTAACCACCTAAAAAATGGCTTGGTAACGCCTGTTTTTCTTTTATTCTTGTGGAAAATATCTTTTTGTTTTGGTGGTGTCTTGAAAGTGTTTCTTTATTCATTTTTAAACAATTTGTAAATGACTGGAAAAGGAGAAAAGGTTTGCGGATAAAGGAATTTTTCCATGGTTTTTGAAAGTCTGGAGTTTGAAACGTGTTTGTGTATCAACATTCATGGAGAAAGTACCCCTTTCCTTGTAAAGGAAGTGTGGACGTGACGAACCCCCCGTGCTCTGCCAGGTGGTGTGAACTGGCCTACGAGGGTTACATCCCATCTTCCCCATATACAGTAGTGGCAATGCTCTGTTTTTCCCTAAACATTATCGGATGATGTGACTTTAACTGGCTTACTACTCATGCATGTGTAATTCGATGTATGCTGGTCTATACATTTAAATAGTTTCTAAAACATACACGTTGGCCACAAAGGTAGGTAAACTAGTCAATCATGTAAAAATGTTTAAAAAGGATACTAATCCGTTAAATAACTCTTATAACACTCAGTATGATAAACAAATTCAACAAACACGGGTGTTCCAAAAACTCCCTGGACAAAGGTATACCACACTATTGTTCAGGTCAAGACAAACATATTTCACAATATGAATGAACACGGGTTTCCAGTGACTTAGTTTTCCATCTGTCATTCTGTATACAAAGTTAATATTTAAAAAAATAATAAATCAGATTCTACCAAGTATATTTAATACTTTTGGCGGTTATTGAAACTTTATAACTTTTAATATCTTAAAATCAGTAACCTAAAGAATTACAAGAACAACAATTTAGTAGATCTTATTAAAAGTCTAATAACACAAAAGTTATTAAAAAATAAGTAATGAATAACTGATTTAAAGCAGATTTACTGTAACATTACTGGGCCCACACTGAGGCTCTCAGCTAATAGGCAACAATGCAAAATTTGAATAAACGGCAGCTGCAGAAAATCTAATGGCTATTGTTACTTTCTGCGTTTTATGATTCAAAAGAAATTTATCCAGGCGTACCTAAGGATAGTTTAGAGGGAAATAGGATTTTACCGCCATATTGTTTCTGCCGTGACGATCGCCATCTGCTATTGGCCTTTGGCCAGTCGTAGTTGGTTGGTCGGCGAATGCAGATCTATTGCGACCTGTATTTTGTAGTTAAGTTTTAATAATTAATGTTGTGTTTTAGAGTTGGTGAAGTTGACACACAACATGGTGGTTGTAATTCCTGACTTACGCGTGTCACAACGCTCTAGTATGATCATGCAGAAATGCATTAAAAGAGCACAGCATTTTAACCTTTCCATCTTTGTACATCTACGAGACCATTATCTATGCCAGGTTTCATTGTGCAAATGTAGTAGATGAAGCTGCTATACATGACCACAACACGCGAGCCCGAGTAGACCTGCGACAAAAACCCAACATCGCTCGGCTCTGGCGGGTGGACTGCCTCAAAATTTCAGGGGCTAGGTTTTTTTAGCTCCCTAGTCATTTAAAAAATATAACTGAAAAAACAACTAAAAGAATACCTATTAGAGGGTTGTTTTTATTCGTTTGGGAGTTCTAGCCTAAACTCTATTTTATTAATCATTTGTATTCTTTTATTATTTAATGTAAAATTAGTTCCTACTCAGCTTGACTTTCATACAAATATTGTATTTTTATATGTTAATTATTAATAATGTACTACTGACTTTTGTCATACATGTAATACATGTCTACGACAATAAAAAGATTGAAATTGAAATTGGAAATTTGTTTGAAGGTAAGATTTGTTAATTTTAACCTTGTTTGTAAATATGTATAAGGTTAGTTCTTTACCTGAAGAAGATATCAGATTGCAGATCTCGAAACGTAGTGTTACTGATTTCTTGTTTTCACTGCACGATGGCAAATTCTTACCTACTCTAGGTCCATCTCCATTACCACCTTTGACTACAGACTCTCGGGCTTCCCACTAAGTAGAGTCAACAAATGCAAGGACTTGGGTGTTGTTTTGAACTGCAACCTCAACCCATGGGACCACATAACTTACGTCTGCAACAAAGCGAACTCTCTTGTGGGGTTTTTGTACAGAGTATCCGGAGATTTCCGATCTCCGTCGACTTTAGCTTACCTATTTAAAACTCTAATTCGGCCTATACTAGAATACTGTTCAACTATTTGGAACCCTTACCAAAGTGGTCATATTAAATTCCTAGAGCAAATACAGGTCAGGGTCATAAGGCTTAATTGGGGTGCAACTTGGCTATCAATACCTTGACGTACCTGTCGAGTGTCTTCGGATTTCCCTGGGGCTGCCCCTTCTTGAAAGAAGAAGAGAGATAGCTGATCTCGTACTGCTGCACAAGATAATTAATGGACTCATTGACTGCCCGGATCTCCTGTCTGTAATTGATTTTCGAATTCCGAATATTACGAGGTCCCAAGACATCTTCTGCAGGCGTGCTATGTCTTCTGTTTACGCCCACCACAGCTGTATTCCAAGAATGACGAGGAAAGGAAACATAGTGAATGGTGGTGTTGAGGTCTTTGGGTCCTCAAGCAAATCCTTTCGGAGATCTCTGCATGACTTTATTTAATGTGCATTGTAGATCTAATACAAATCGAGCCGTTATTAAATATTTTGATTTATATCCTGTGATATGAGCTTTGGTTGTTGCATAATGTTGTTTTCGTATTTATTTATAATTAAATTATTGTGTTATTTATTTGGATGGTGGTAAATGTATTATTTATTAGATGTTATTTATTAATGATTATTTATTAGGTGGTATTTTCAGTTATTTATTAATAGGTGCTAAATTAAACTTCAGCTGTTATTTAATATTTTTCATATTATTATAATTAATCGATTTTTATACTTATTTTGATGTTGGTGTTAATGTTTATATGTATATTATGTTAATGTCTGGCGTGCCATTTGTTTACCATTTGTTGTTTATTTGGATGGTGGTAAATGTATTATTTATTAGATGTTGTTTGTTAAGGATTATTTATTAGGTGGTATTTTTA
>NW_025783614.1:0-28399 GCF_021130785.1 Homalodisca vitripennis
AAAACATTGGGCTTTCTTTCTTTGCCGTGTCTGTTCCCTAATTAAGAGTTTAAAAAGAAATCTGTACCAAAATAGTACAGTTTGTGATGCAGAAAAGTTCCAAGAGACCAATACAAATAAAATAATGCAGAGCCTCAATACCATCACCAAATTGAAGCAAAATGAAATGGAAGCACATAACTAAGGGCTTTTGTTCGCAAGCTCCTGTCTAGACAAAGCTAAAACAGACAATACACAACTCTATTAAAAACAAAAGATTATTGTATGTTGAAGAATGAAATCGTGCAATACATAAATACTTCACATGTATTTATAAATTTTTTCCTGTATTTTTGCAGGTCACCAACTGCTGTTCAAATCTGTGATTTGAAGGAATCTTTCGGCTGAGGTCTATAAACTTATGCCAAGTAATTTCCACCTTTTTCTGTATCTCAAAGAAGGAAACAACCGTAAGCTTTTAGTTATCTGAACAGACAGCAAGTTTCTAAGAAAGGTCTTCAAAACGTAATCAAAAGGTACAACAAACACATAAAAATAAACAATGTAACAATGTAAAAAATGAATGAATGTACCTCCAAATAGAACACGTATCTTAAAAAAAAGTCTTTTGTCCTATCAGCCCTTAAAAACAACTCCCTTGTACAAAAGGATTATCTGTAAAATAAAGAATGTTCCGACTTAATACATCTCACAATGTCAATCAATACCACAAAAGAGGTTTCATAAATTGGGAACAGACATCCAGATTGAGGTTTATCACTAATCGACAAATTATATGCTTTCAACTCTTTGACGAGTGTGTGAGAATGGTAAAACGAGTACATATCATATGAGTTTTTTTAAATACTGAAATTAGTAGGGACACCATGTGACATCTTTTGTGGTGGCTTTTAAAAGAACACACTCTATAAGTATAATAACGCTAATTGTTGCTCTTAAGTAGCATTTATACATAAAGTACTTTATTCAATGGATTAACTGTTCAATTCTAATTGTACACTAGAACTGTTCAAGAATTTTTGAAGAAAAATCTGTACCCTTTATTGCCACGTTTTGATAAAATCTTTACTCCTAAGAGGGGTGAAGAACTTAGGAATGTCTTGTGATGTTTTTACTCCTGAAAGGGTAAGAAAACCACCAGTACACGAGTTTTTTCGTCTACTTTGACAAATATCAAACAACTATAAACTTAAACTGAGGTAACTTTTGTGTAATATTTTGAGTATAACAATATTTTTCACATTCATAAGGCAAATTCTACATAATTCCTCTCAAATTTAACACATTTTTTATGAGAGCACAAGAAAAACTTTTGAGTTTATTTCTGTCTGATTTTAGTAGCCTTATCTGACCTGCACTATAAAAGATTTCAAAACAACTATAAATACAACCTAGCATAAAATAGAGATACAGCTTGCACTGAGAAGAGTTAAACAATAAAGTTCATATTCAAACAAAGGTAACGAGAAACCGTTTGACAAAAGAAGACAATATTCAAGGCACTTTATAAAAATGCAGTGTGAAATGATTAAATGCGTATTTAGAGTGAGTTTCATTAGTGTTGGTTACAAAACAATACGAAAACTTATCATTAATATTAAGTTATTGAATAAATGTATATAAAATTAGTGTAATCCTTGCAAAAACTAATGTGCATGTTATAATTCTTGTAATTAAACCTAATTGTATAATAGGCCTAATAAATTGTGATTTAAAGTGTGTGTCAATACAATAAGTGTGACATTAGAATAAAAATGTGTTACGAGTAAAAAAGTGTTTAAAAATAAAATATCTTACCACGTATAACCTCGCTAAGAATACTGAATGTCTTTAACAATACCGTATTGAATAATAATATTAAGTCCTACACTAATAGCAGAACTGTATTAATACTCTGTATGGAATATACACTAATCTACCTAAAAAATAAAATAAACAAATTAAGGAACAATATTATAACAGTATACATTTAAGCTGCAATTAAAGGAATTTTTCAGTTAGGCAGTGCAAAGTATTATTTATAGAACATTTTTATTCAAATCAAAATAAAATGTATATAATTATTAAAAATAATGTTTTTGTTTTCATAAAATATACACAAATATAGAGTTATAACAAGTGGAACTATTATATTTTCGAATGATACGTATTTTAAATCTATTAAATGAAATATATTAAATGATAATATTTTTTCAATTTTTTATAAGATTTCAATTTAGTAATAATACATTGCTAAACAATTTGTGCCTGTTATTTTTCTTGTTATAACATGCTGAGTTTTTCAAAACCGCTTTGCACACATAATAATGTAGAAAATTGTGTATTCTATGAATTATATAACTGAATATTTAATAATGGAACAGTAAATTATCTGCTCGTTTCAACCTTAGTCTCATTTGATGCAGATGTACGAAACAATGAAAATTACAAATATAGGAAACAGTATGTATGTATAATAGATATGGAACGTAATATGTGCAAAAGTTATGGAAGAATAATCTTTTGGAAGACAATTTATTTAATTTATCCTTATGAATGCAAACAAAACAATTGAGTTTTTTTTTAAATGCAGCTTTCAATTATGGGGCCCGTATGTTAGTATTACAATACTTAACAATGGGTTCCGTTTGTTCACAAAGGTTTCCGTTATTCGAGCGACTATTTGGGTTTTACACCTTGGTGGTCTGTTGTTGAGGGCTACCAGGGCTACTCAGAGGTGAGGAGTTGGACTTACTGAGTGGCAGATGACACTCGCGATACAGAGCGTAGCAGGTGCCGAGCGCCAGCACCACGAGCGTACCCATGACGACGGCGACAGCAGCCACCCAGTAACGGGTGTCAAACGTGTCAGCGCCGGCCAGCAGATGTCTGCCCAACTCTGCAACGACAAGCACAGATTGTAGTGTGAGGAGGGGGTCACAGCTGCGCTGAAATCTTCCTTCTTACACTGTCATGAAAACTTCAAGCTATCTATTTTACCTGAGCATTCTTCGATTTAATCATACAACTTTCATAAATTCATCACTCTTCGAAAAATTACATGGTGTACATTTTAAAAATAAGTTTATAAATCAGGCAAAAAAAATATAGAAAAATTAACCCCCCTCCCCTTCCCTACACAAAAAAAATTAAATGAACCCTATAGCTAAAATTTATTGGAATAACAAATTTGTCACATAAATAACTTCTGGATTAACAGGAATAATTGGGAACTTTACAGTTGAAATCAATTATTTGACATACGTCAAACCAACTGTAATCATAGACCTAGAGTGCAATGAAAAATATAGTCAACTACAGCAAATATATAAAGAACATCACTGGTTGCTTACAAATGTTATACTGGGGCAAATTTTAATCAGTAAAATGTAACTACCAATGTTTCTATCGTTATTATTAATTACATAGAAGAAATGTTACTTGCTGATTGTTTTCACTGATTATGCTCAATCACAAGTCTGTGACAACTTTGGCAATAAGTGGAAGGAGGCTAGTGGAGAAAATTAGCACTGAACTACTTTTGACTAGTTCACAATAATTAAGGGCGAGTTTACTGCTGCAACATGGCCTGAAATTAATCTTAAATTTGTTCAATATTTAAACTTGTCTAAATTGTTCAATTCCATTAAATTGTTTGCTTTCAATTATTGTATGAAATTCTTTAAGTAAAAATAGGGTGATATATTAATTGATTAAAATACGGTATAGAATTTTTTATGTTGTAGAATAAAATTAGTATTTATCAGAATCAGAATATCTCTTTATTAACAAACTCGTCAAGAATTATAATGGTGTCAGTCATTTATAAACAAAAGTGTCTTCATGAATTTTACATTTGTTTTTTCCTTCCTGAGGGAAAAGGACAGTTTGTCCCCGTGAGTAGTATACTTTGGCCGTTCCTGGGACAACGCACCCGAGACCGGTTCTGGGACAAACCGTGTGAGACCGAATCTGGGACAGAAAATTGTTAGAGAGCGACTAAGAGTGTGAGTACGGGTAGTCAGAACCGCGCCGCGCGAATCACCACGCATGTCATCGCTGTCCCGCCACCGACACCACGCGTGTGTTTATTTACCACAATTGTGAGTATGTAATGTGTTTGTGATTTATTGATCAGATCTAAATAGATGATGTTGTTTACATGGTTGTTCTGGAGCAGTTGGTTGTTTTGGTCTACCAATGTGATTGTGATCTGTTGAATCTTTCGTAAACCGCTCCGAAGAGGTATGTAGTGTTTTTCTTGAGGTGATTGAGATATTTTGTAGCCATGTGGTACATTAGGGGAAAAGGAGTAGAGGATTGCTGTCTCCAAATGTTTGTGAGAGTGAACATCATGATTGACAAGACTGTTGTTGACAATATTGCAGTGTATCTCGATGACATCAACGGCTCTGAGATTCGGTGAGAATTCGATGCAATTACATTTTTCATTTGAGTTGAAGTAAGACGATTCTTTTTGTAAGTTTGTTGTATCAGATTTTTCAAAACCTAAAAGATCACTAACGGTTTTATCCAAGTAGAATTTAATTGGAGAATTAATTGATATTTTGTCACCATCTTTAAAGATCTTGAAATCATCAGAATTTATACTAAGGTTCAACGATTTTATGTAATCTCTGAAACTCTTTTCAAGTTTTTCAATGGTCCAGTAACCGCATTGAAAGTATCAGCGGTTTCGGAATGAAATGTATTTCCAAATCCCAAAATAGACTTTTGCATGTTGCAACAAGTTGTATATGTTGTTCTCAGAGTAAAATCCAACAAGAGCTATATAATACTCCGCGTTTGGATCCAAGTGGATGGGGTGTTCTAGATGGAGAGTCAATACAGACTCAGTTCCAGTTAGTTTGAGTAATGGCATGGTTGTAGTTCTTTTTATATACTTATAATTCTATACAAGTTTTAGATGATGAAGTTGCTACCATCATGGAAGTCTTCAAAAAACCTCTTTCCATATATTTTTTATTTCGTTGTTGAATTTTTTCTGCATGATGTATATCTTGCCTTCTAATTCACTCAATTGAACTTTGACAACCACATCATATGGCTCCACTGCTTTGCTCACTTGACCAATTCTCTGGTGGTTTTTCAGTAGGAAGCTGCCCCATATCTTTTCACCATTTACGGTACTAGTGGGGACAATCTCGATCGCAATTTATTATTTTTTCCGATTTTACCAAATGCGATTCCAATAATTTCTTGACTTCGGATAAATCTTGTGAGACTTTTGGATACATCACTTGCAAGCTCAATTATCTCGTCAGGAGAAGGGTCTGAATTGGGTTGAGTTGGTATTGATCCAATTTCAATTTCTTCTCCAAATCTGTTGAAAATAAAACCACGGTTTCCATGCATTTTTATTGTTCCTTATATTACGAAGAATATGTTCCCAGTCCTCACCAGCTGAATCTCGTCGTAGAACCTCCAGGCACAGATGTCCACAGATAGGAAGGATCGTCAAACCCCTGAATTACGCTCTGAGTTATAAACCAACCCTTTTGGCCCCAAGTACCTGACTACTTCTATTGGAGGATTGACATCGCCATATGAATCAAAATACAATTTCTTTTCACCACGTTTTCACATAACACGTCCAGTGAGTACCACCAGATGAAAGGTCACCAAGATTTACAATACCACGTTCGATATTTGTAGGTTTGTCTGGAAGTAACTGTCGCATGAAAACACCTCTAAACTCATTAATTGTTTAATATACCTGCTAATTTTTCTATTTCACCAAGAGACAGCGGGAAGATCTCTTTTTTTTTATTCACACAGACAACAAACAGTGCATCAAGCTTCCGACCAATACGACGTTTCAACCCTCTACCCGTAGGGTCTTTTTCAATAATGGTGTCCAACTCCTCATCGACTAAACTCTTTAAACCAAGGTATAAATTTTTCTCTCAGTAAAGGAGCCAACTTTCTTCTTATTAATGGAGAGATGAAGCGTTTACCTCCAGGAACTGACGAATCCACCATTTCCATAATTTCCTTCAAAAACCCTCCTTGTTTATTAGATACGAGTTGGTTGTAACTTAGAAGCAATTGTAAAAACCTTTTTTGTTTCTTAACAGCTCTAGAAACGGCTTTGTGTTGCTCTCCAGAAAGAAGAAGTATACGATCACTTCCGTGAGACAGCTGTTCATTAGATAATCTGATTACTGTAGGTTTTCCGTCTTTTGTACGCTATACGAAGCTTACGTTTTTTTGGGCTTCGGATAGCCGAACTGTATAATTTATACTGACTTTCCATTCTATACGCTTTCTTATATACAAAACACTGACATGAAAACAATAATTGCCCCTACTAATGAAAAAAATATAATAATTTTTTTATTTTTACTTTTTTTGTTTTTTTGTTTTGTTTTTTGTTTGTTTGTTTTTTTTATTTGGTTTTTATACAGGAATTTGATTTATGTTTTCGAGTAATGTCATATGAGAAATGTGCCTCAGATACAACGACAACATATGCTGTGGTGCCGCTGCTCCCCTGTGGAGATGCAATAGCTTTTTACAAAATCTAATTCAATCTGAATGTCACTTCGAGATCTGTCTGTTGTTGGTTGATGTAGATGTGTGTCAATTACAACCAAAGGTGAGTTATCAATAAATTCTTTCAGGTTTACTAACACGTTATTGTCTCCGAAGTTTATTTTTTCGGAACCCTAGGTACTGATCGTACATGATCCTGTATATACCATTAGTAATATCAAAATTCTGCAATTCCCTGAGGGTACCTTTCTCCATTAATTTTCACAGACACATTTTTGATGTTGCAGCTGTCAAATCTACTAGGATCTTTTGCCTGGGTGTTTTGTTCTGTTTGTTTGAAGTGCGATTATAACAAATCTAGGATTGTACACATTTCTGTAAACACTTGTAAATATCGAAGCTGAACGATGACCCGAAACACCCCTCTTTTGTCGATGCATTGCCATTGAAAGAAGTTGTAGACTAAAGCATCCTTGTCACTCAAATGTTTCAAACCATCAATTAACTGGATTTTGGAAGTGCTGGTATAATCGACTATGGGGACTCGTAACACAAACGACTCTATCACAATTTTCCCCCATCGCCAGGATCCGTTGCTGTGGACCCTGCCCCTTTCCAGTGAAACAACGCATCATTATCTTCATTCCTAGTAAATGTGATTTCAAAACCTCCCTTGTACATCGGGTAACGTAGGTGGTCAAAGAACCCTAATCCTAAATGCCCAAGTGTGCCGAGTGCCTCAAACTTCCCACCTCCTGTAAACGATGATGAGAAACCACTACTTGAGAGTGTTTGTTTTTCAGTGTTACTGTAACTAACAATCCCCTTTTATAGTGCTGGTGATGCCGGGAGTTCTACTGTGTCGATCAATGTATTGTGTTTCCTCAGCTCTATTCTTGAAAACAAGAAAGCCGCGAAAGTTGTCTACCAGTTTGACGGTAGAGTTAGTTTGATAATCAGATCCATCAGATTTTTGCACATACTTTCCTTGAATGTGGTACATTATGCGTGAATCATAAAATGCGTCTCCATGATCCAGTTTGAATGTTGTATTGTTGTTGGGTGCATTGAAGTTGAGCTCTGAAACTGGCATTGCAGTTCTATACTCACTTCTTGCTATACCGCTCGAAAATTCAATATACAGTTTCTCCATCACTGGTTTTACCACTGATCCACTGTTCTATTATATTCCTCTCTTATATATAGGGCAAAAAATTATTTGCTTTCATTGCTTTATATATCTGATGGGTAGAATGCATCCTGAAGTTCCTAACCCCATACCGAGTTTACGTTTCAACCACATTCCTCCTGTTGTTGCTAGACCGACCATACGCTCATTCAAAGTCAGCATCATCTGAGGTAACCCCTCCGTCCCAAGCTTTCTTTTGTAATATTTTTGTCCGCCTCCCACCTGTCTTCTGTGTTTTTATGATCCCTATAACCATATATCATGCTTCTTACAAGCTTCATCGAGGGGATTAATTCCCTTATCTCTCCCCTAGCAAGTCTCTTGTCAAGCTGGGTGCCGGGCCCACAGTAGTTGTACGTATCAAGATTCCAGTTCTTTGGGCGCATGTAACCTCGAATGGTAAACTTGTTAATGATGTCGTTCAAAAGCCCTTTACCTTCTATAACATGTTCAGGCAAAACAGACAAACATCTGACTAGGTAACTTCAACCCTTTAGGTGTAGCAATTAGGTCTTCCATTTCATCGTGAAGGAAATCAACTACAGATAGTTTTTCATTATGAAAGTTGTTGTTTCCAGCTTCTTCCTGCGCTTGAATGTAGTGTAACCTGTCAATGAGGTCTTT
The DNA here is from genome assembly GCF_021130785.1 of Homalodisca vitripennis. NCBI lineage: Eukaryota > Metazoa > Arthropoda > Insecta > Hemiptera > Cicadellidae > Homalodisca > Homalodisca vitripennis. The sequence continues at coordinate 8,309 of NW_025783614.1, forward strand.
TGAAGTTCTTTTATGTTACTTATATTCGACCGGGACTTTCATTGTAAACCTTTAACCCTGAACCAATTGTTGCCACTTTTCCATTCACCAACTCATCCCAAATAGGTTTTATCATATGTTTCCACTTTAGTCCTTGACTTGATTTGGGACGATTACTTTTGGGATTGTTTTATTTGGAAAAAGCGAGTTTGTTCCTCACCAACATGTCCTTGTAAGAGTTCCAGTCTTCATCGGTGTACAGATCCTTCTCTACTATATTGTTTTTCATCAACAATCTCCAAAGAAAGACCCTCAGTCCCTTTGTATTTCTTTTGAGAGCTGACTAATATAATGTCATCATAATCAAATGTAATCGGTTCGGAACCGATCATCGGCAAGCTCTAGATTTTCATCGTACCAAATACCAAACTGTTTGTCGTTGGATTTTGGAAGGTAATCGGGCTCCTAGAGAACCAAGTGTTACTACTTTAGAATCCATCAACTGTTTCATCGATTGCCTCTTGAGGTTGTACTTCTGGCTCATCATCGTAATCTACATCCTCAAACGTTCGACGATCTGATGGCTTGAGGTTGAAATCTTACCAACTGTTTCATACGGTTTTTGACTACGTATCTTTTGTGTTTCCAATTCTCTATGTTGTTGTTCCCTAATGGCTCTGGTGATTGGTTCGTACTTTTTCTCATTTTCTACGAACATCTTCTAACTCTTTAAAATGGGTCTGAGCAAACTCACTTTGTAATTTCCGGTTTAACTCATCCAACTTTCTAGCTTTAGAAACAGTGAGCGGTCGATCATGTGTTATTGATATGTTACGATTGGTAGACGTCTCATTAGCATTTGATGATATAGTATTTTTGATTGAGAAGTTTTTTAATTCATCCTGTTCAGCACGTTTGAACTTTGCAGCCAAGACAGTCTGAATTTTTTCAAGTCGCCTTGCTTCTTTTTGCATCTAGTTTATTCGCCATGTTGTATACTTATAGTAATAGATACAGCGTTATTCTTCAAAATCTTTCAAGTCACGTTTACACTAGAACATCAAATTACGTTTATGAACGTTAAATAACGTTTATACTTAAACGTCAAATTACGTTTATGAAACGTTAAATTACGTTTATACTTAAACGTCAAATTACGTTTATGAACGTTAAATTACGTTTATACTTAAACGTCAAATTTACGTTTATGAACGTTAAATTACGTTTATGAACGTTAAAATCACGTTTATACTTAAACGTCAAATTACGTTTATGAACGTTAAATTACGGTTTATACTTAAACGTCAAATTACGTTTATGAACGTTAAATAAACGTTTATACTTAAACGTCAAATTTAACGGTTTATGAACGTCAAATTACGTTTATACTGGTACGTTTTACAAACGAAGTATTAATTCAACACTTAGTTTTCCTTTTTAAATTGCACAGGTATTTCCTTTTTTTTGTGGTTTAGCTGTTGTATTAATAGATATGAACCCATGAGGTGTTTTCCAGCACTCAAAACAGAGAGCCTCAAATTGGTTGAAAGTCATGTCAAACCTACAAAAGTCCTGGAACACTCTCTTTGTATAGTACTTGTTCATTGTAAACAGACACAACAGATTAACATTGTTTCGTATGACCTGCATATCAACTCGACCATAGCTCTGAGTCAGGTAGACACACAACAAGAAATCCCTTTATGACGTCCTCTAATGAAATAGTCTTTGATTTTAGTTTGCTCTTCTAGGAGGCAGTCATCAAAATACCACAAGTGAGTTTGGTTTGCAGTCATCGATTAGAAATGAGATCTTGACAAGGACGAATAGAAAAACGCTATTTGTCTTCTAAGGTTTTTTTCTAATCTACTGTATTGTTTACGCAGATCTACATATGCAGGTTGTTCTATTGAACGACTGAACACGTATAGATTCTTTGAACGGAACTCCAGTCTTTGTGTAAATGAAATTCAATAACAAGTTCGTTTTTACCACTCCCAGACGGTCCTACAATAAGACATCGTAACGGTCTAGGTAAAAATTGGTCTTCGAATTTATCTTTGCAATACACTTGAATTTCCATAGTATGTTCTCTTACATACATTTACAATTTAAACAGTTTTCGCATATTCTATAATGACCCCATGCTAGGGTTCGGATATTGTCTTCGAGTACGAAACGCTTGTCGTCCTTTGATGAAAGTACCACTTTATGGTGTTCTACGCTGTAGAGATTGTGTGCTTGACTCCGAATTGTATTCATCGTTTTGTAGTGCTCCGATGTTACTAAACAAACAGTCTTTATAGTTGCTAAAGGTAATTTCATTTTTCAAACTACAGCTTTTTTCACAGCCCTTAGACCTCTTTATGAAATGGTTGTCTTCTATATTGCTTCGCATACATCTTGGATCGTAGTCCTACAAAACTCTCGCATGATTCGACCATTAAGTTCATCTTTCATTTTACCCAGAACTTTTTTGTTTACGTGGGGAAGCCCATATTGGTTGGGGGTTGGGGTAGTCACTTGTATCAAATAAATCCAATTAAATGTTTCATGTCTTCATAGAAGTTTTTTCGTTTTGATGTCATATATCAGGGAATCGGTATCGGTGTACAACCATTTTTTATATTAGATCCATACTTCTCTTTCATTACATTGTAGTGGAAATCATACATCAGTGTCTTTGATATGTCTAGAATACTCATAACCTACGTAAATAGGTTTATTTAACAAAAGTTTTTTCTTACTAAAATGTACAGCAACTAGGTTTTCTGTAAAGATGGTTCAACTCTTAAAGTTCGGTTTGCTAACCCATCTTTTCCACTAATTTGGATTTAGTACCCAAACGAATGTTCCACACACGATTTCTCATATTTTCCATAGTTTTTTCCAAAAACTGAGTTGTTCATTAATTTGAAAAAAAGTCTTTCTCAAAAATCATTTTTCGCCTTTGTACGCTCCATGGTATTCAGATTAATGTACGGTTGCAGAAACCAATTGCTTTGACTGAAACTAAGAACTCTATGAACATGTTTTAGTTTCATACCCAGACTCAAATAAAGCTTTAAATTTTTGTAGTGTACGACATACTTTTCTTTGCTGTAGAGAGTTGTCAGAAGCTTTGCCATTTTCGATCCTGGTGGGACTTCTACGTTCTGGAGCGAGAGGTAGATCAGAGTGTACGTCGTGTAGTTCTTCTTCAGGATATTCCAAATCAACTTCTAATATGTAGCCTGTGGGTGAAATCGTCCACTAAACTTTCATTACATCGATGTCTGTACCGCTCCACTGAAAGTTTGCATATGGTAGTTTTACAGACATTGCCCACCCATACAGGTTGTTTGCATCCAAGTACATGAGGTAGTTATTTGGTTTCGATTTGTCGTAGTCTTTCATGTAGGGATTGTTTTGCCTTCGCATATCGATGAGAACACTGTGAAATACCACCACGAATACCCTTTTCAACCATGAGTACCATATCGATGTCAGTCAATAGAGACAGTTCGACTTTTGTAATTTTTAGCATTGCGTTCCAAGCCAACCCAGGTGCTGTGAAATACCATGCAGGATCTAATTTGTATGTAATTGAGACATACATCCCTGAAGTTTTCCATAACATCTGCAAGCAGCAAGAACATCGGTTTCGTTATATAGCATTGTATATTCTTTCATGTTCTGAATGTTAAAGGCGGTCCATACATCGCACGCATGTTTGTAATCTTCATTTGTTATGTGTTGTTTTATTCAGTCTATTGTAAAATTCTTCTTGACTAGGTAGTGATGTTTCACTATATTTTTCTATACTGTCCATGTAGTCGTAAGGGTACACTCCTTTTCGTAGCAATAAATTGAGGTCCTTACCATTGTAATATGTTGAGATGTGTTTGAATTGAGATCTAGTCAGATTCTTTGCCAACCTATCGAGACTTTGTGACATGAACTTGAATGAATCGATGAATCGTAGTTCAATTCCACCTTCCACACTGACCGTAAAGGAAATGTACCGCTCCTCGTTGTTGGGTATCAATGATATGCGATTTTCGAACTTACCAAACTCTTTAATGAATAGGTGAGTGTCGTAACCTGCTAAATTATTATATGAATGAAAACAGGAATGAACCTAGGTTTTTTGAAATTGATGTTACACTTGTTGTGAGCTGCTCCTCTAAACAAACCCGTCAAAATGGTTATGGTCTCTAACACGATCATCACCAAGATAATTTCCACAGATATGACACGTAGTTGTAGATTCAAACATTTCCTGTTGCTCTTTTGTCATCAACTGCATGGGGACTATTGCTTCACTCTTGTAAAGTTCATTAATCCTTATCGACTCCTCAATCAATGATTTTACAAATACATGTGCAGCATCGTCTCCAAAGTATTTAATCGGTGGTTTGGAAAAGCCGTCCTCTGGACACCCCATACATACAGAAGGAAATGGCATTATGTTTCTGATATTTAATAGTGAACGACTGATGATTACCAATACAATCCACTTTACACGGTTGATACATGTTGATATAGGTGCTAGACAGCATTCAAAGTCTGCGTAAATACACAAATGGCACTCTCATTGAGCAATTGAAATCTTTAAATCTAATTACAGTTCCTGGCTCTGGTAGTTCCAATTTCACAGCATCGTGTGTGTTACAGTCTTCTCTATGCTTGATGAGTAAATCCTCTCTCGTAAAGTGTTGCAAACACCTATTGCATATCCACATCTTATGTCCATTTCGTGAGATCTGTGAACTAACCAAACGGGACATATCTTTTGATCCAGCAGTAGTGAGTGTTTGTTTTTTCTCTGATAAACAGTAGATTAACATGTTTTTCCATCTCGTTATCAGTTATTCTCAGCGGGAATATATCGAACTTGTCATCATAAGCATAGACATTAACAGAAATTCCACTACGTCTTTCAAACTTTGCTATATCATCAAGTTTCATGGGGCATTCGCAAGTTGCTAGTGCATGAAGCAGCTCTCGTTTGAAAGGTTCGTAATTGCTGATTCTTTCTGGATGAACCTTAACTGGATGTAAAGCTGTCAGAATAGACCACATAAAACATTTCTGATCTTCGTTTTTTACATTAATAACAGCCTTTTTGGATTGAATCTGTTTTGGTAGAACCACATAGCTGGATCCGTGAAAAGGAACGTATCGGTTGACTCTGATCTCCAAGTCTTTCACACTTTTTAGTGACCATTGAGAACCGTTTGCCTCAAACTCCTCCATCTCAACCAACATCTTAAGTTTTGCTGAGTTATAATAGTCAGACAGAGACGTTGTCGAGTAAAGAATTTCATTTTTCGTTTTAAAGTTCATGACTTGAGTCACCTCCACATCGTTTATTATTTTCTTGAATTCAGCATTGATAAACCATGTTTACCTTAAGATTCTTTTCTTTTTACAGCTTCCTGAAGTTTGTCAACAACGAGTGGTTTGCATATCTCAAGAAACATTTTTTGGATCTTTGATCCCACGTTTGTTCATAATCACATACGTTTTCAATCTTCCCGTGAATGCCGACCTGGACTTCTGATATTTCATCAAGTATTGTCTGTGACTCCTCTGGAGTACGTACCGGAACCAGATGAGGTGTTGAAGGTGATTCTGTTTCAGACAGAAGCTGTCTCTCTTCCATGGTAGGACTAATCGAATTCTCACTATTAATTGTACTAGTCGGTGTCTCACTAATAATCTTTTTCACACCTGTAGTAATCTTTTGCGGTCTAGTCGGTTTTTCGGATCATCGCTTCAAGAGCTATATCGTTTGTATTGACCTTCGGTACTTGTTTGACTTCCCTTGGTCGTTTTGGGTATTTCTTTACCAGCATGTTGATGTCTGGAGTAGGTGCCGGCAGTCTTGGTGTCAGTCTCGTAATGGGTAATATTTCACTCCTGTATCGAGGACCTTCATGAAGTGCTGACAAACGGATATGACGTTTCGATTGTTTGTGACGGTTCCAGTTGGATGACTCTATTGGTGTTTCACAAATCCAACACATTTTACTTTTAGGAGCTGGTTTGATTTCCATCTTTTTCAGACGTTCGTTATATGTCATACCATGCTGGTTTTTTTGGCACATTTCTGAGATTTTTGGTGCCGAGCCATGTTGGAAACCGTTATTTCCTTACTGCATTTTGGACACGGTTTCTTCTGGGGTTTTATTTGAGCACGTACATCGGTCGGACTAAGCACGTTGTATGTTGGACTCTCTGGGATATGTAGTGGTGAATGGTATACAGGACTATATGGTATATGCAGTGAATAGTCTGACTTATCCGGAACTTCAAATGGTGGTGGACCAAGTATTGATATAATTTTCGATGAATCGGGGTGTATCCTTTTTACTGGTGGTTCAAACTTTGGAGCGTCAGCTGTAGATGGACCAATTATAGCTCTAATTTTGGAATAGAAATCTGGAGTGTCTAACATAGACAAATCAAAATCAACAATCGCGTCTTGTTCTTCAGGTCTGAGATTTGAATATAGGACTCTGGCAACATAGACATATCAAAAATCAGCAATCACGTTCTGGAATTGATTGTCACTCACAGCATCAGCGTAGTTTTCCAACATAGACATATCAAAATCCGGAGTTTGTCTGTCTAACGTGGACATGCATTTCTTTGTTTTTTTATGGCGGGACATGGAGGAGTTCCTGACTTCAACACACCACACCTTGAACATACTTGTTTCATCGAAGGAGGTTTTTCATTGAATCCGTTGGAAGAAGCATAAGCTGGTGGATTTGACGCTGACATACACTTCTTTGTTTTTTGGTGGCGGGATAGGTTAGATGCAGTAACCTCAGCTCCACAATTTGGACATTTCTTGACTGATGATCTTCGAAGACCATTCCGTAGCATTGAGAAATGCTGTTTGCTTGCTAGCAGGAGAAAACGGCATTATTATAGAGCTGGCTACTCTCTTACTGTATGGGTGATTGACGATGGAAAAGGATGAGGTATGGATGCACTTCTTTGTTTTTTTGGTGGCGGGATAGGTTAGATGCCGTAACCTCTTCTCCACAATTCGAACATTTCTTGACTGATGATCTTCGAAGACCATCCATAGCATTGAGAAATGCTGTTTGCTTGCTAGCAGGAGAAAACACCATTATTATAGAGCTGGCTACTCTCTTATTGTATGGGCGATTGACGATGGAAAAGGATGAGGTATGGTGATGGATGGATGAGAATAGGAAGAGGAGTAGGAAGAGGGTGGGTGTGTGGGATGAGTGGAAGGAAGGATGAGAGCATTATTAATACATTTGACTCTGAACTAGAACATAGTTTTTTGTAACTCTTTTTCATAAAAACGATGCCTATTAATTTCCTCACCAGACTGGTCTGCGATTTTGTAGGTAACAGGGCAAGTTTTGTTGACAGCCACAATCCGAAAAATTTCTCTTGTCCAATTTCTGCGGTATTTATTTCCAAATACATCTTTCTTTATAGTAAATTCTTACACGGTCTCCAACCGAAAGTCTGGGTCTGAATACTAGACATCGTCCAGTGTTTGCGTACATGTTTCTTAAAGTTTGTTCATTGCTTGAATTCACTTCTGATGGGCTCATCTTTATAGTGCTATGAAATTTACTGTTATATTGACGTAGAAGCTTCTGTAAATGTGACACCCATCTAAAAGAGTTTTGAATTTCAAAGTGCACTTTCATTTTTTCATTGAGAGTTCTATGGAAAAAGCTCTATAATGGCACTTTTTTTCCTCATTTTCAGTATGGTATAACTTTATTTGATTTTTGTGTAAAAACTCTATAAATTCCTTATTAACAAATTCTCGTCCTTTATCCGTGTGAAGAAGGTTTGGGGGTTTGTGACCAACCAATTTCGCTCTTCTTAATATTTTACCAAACGATTTAGTAACCTCTTGTGAGCTTTTAGTTTTTAATGGTTCTGACCACGCATATTTTGAAAAACGTATTCAATTACATTAAGTATGTATCTGAATCCATCATTTTCCTTTGAAAACCTAATCATTACAACAAGGTCTGCAGCCCACAAAATCATCAATACCCAAAGTTACAATTTTTCTCTTAGGGAATCGCTTAAACCACAGGTTTAATGAACCTCTAATGCTCGAAGCAGGACTTCTTTCCGACTTTTCTGATTCATTAATACTATCCACAATACACTTACATTATACCAAACTAGTAATTTATAAGGTGCGGTGTCTCGCGCGGCGCGGTGGTGACTGGACAGTGACGAGGCGCGTACCGATTGTTTGTATACTTATAGAAACAACACGCGGTGTCTCACACGGCGCGGTGGTGGTGACGGTTCAGCAGTCGCGCGGCGCGGTGATGACGAGGCGCGTGCCAATTGCTTGGCGGTGAGACGGTTCAGCAGTCGCGCGCGGCGCGGTGCTGACGAGGCGCGTGCCGATTGCTTGCATACTTACAGTAACAACGCGTGGTGTCTGCGCGGTGGCGGGACAGCGATGACATGCGTGGTGATTCGCGCGGCGCGGTTTCTGACTACCCGTACTCACACTCTTAGTCGCTCTCTAACAATTTTCTGTCCCAGATTCGGTCTCACACGGTTTGTCCACAGATCCGGTCACGGGTGTGTTGTCCCAGGAACGGCCAAAGTATACTACTCCCGTGCTTAGTCCTAAAAGGACCTTTGCGCCCCCCTTACTTTAATTTTGTGCCCTCAAAGTCCAAGGTTTTTGCAAAAACCAATCAGATTTGAGGGCTCCTGTTTTCTAATGTCCTTGGGACTGAGGAGATATGCTCCCAGGTACCTTATCCGAGTTTTTCTACGATGGCAGGACAATCTAACCAAATGTGCTCTGCTGACTCCCCCCTCCTCTCTACAGAGTCTACATTCGTTACTCTGGGCTAAGGTCTACCTTCATAAGGTGCTTCCTTAGAGGGCCATGTTCTGTCAACATTCTTAATATCAGTCTTATATCCTCCTTATTCTGGTCTAAGAGAGCTGTCCACCCTTTAACGTAAGGAGAGATAAAACAATTTGGATAGTCTTAATCCTGAGGCTCTACACCAATTATTGTGTCTTGTCCTCTTTTCCCAATCTTTGACCAGAGCTTTAAGGCTGTTGGAGAAGGCTATCCCACAACCTGGCTCAGACCCCACCATTGTGGATTCCGCTCCCTTTGTGGTGAGGATGTCTGCTTTTTCATTCCCATGAATACCTTCATGATGCGGTACCCAACCGAGTGTTACTCTGTTATTCATTGCCAGGTCCTGCTAGAGCATTCTTTACATTCCCAGACCGCTTTCGAATCAAACGAACAGGTATCAAGTGCCTTTCAGTGCAGTCTGACTATCAGAAAGTATTAGGTATATTAATGTCCTTTTGTCCTCATTTGTATGAGTCTTCTGGAACATGAGTCTATTGCCATGACCTCCGCCTGAAAAACCGTGGCATGTCTTCCTAGGGGCACAGCCATGTCAAACTCCTGGTCCATGTATTCCGTATGCTGCCCTAGAGTCAAGACGTGAACCATCAGTGTAAAACTTCAGGACTCCTTTTGTAGGGTAGGCCTCCTTTTTAATCCATTCCTCCCTACTTCCGATGAGAGACCATACGGTTTGTCAAAGGAGTATTTCTTAACCACTGCGTCTGACACTTTGGTTAGCATTTCAGCCTCATCAGGAAATTTTTTGCACTATCTTCATTGTGGCCTTCTATGGAGGTTAGCATTTTATTACCTTTGTTCCTAGAAGCTTCATTGCACTTATAGCGGCTGTTCTCACCATCTCCTGCCCCAGAGGAGTGTATCACCCAGGACTGCTTCAATTGCTAGTGTTGGGCAGGAGCTCGTCGCGGGGAGCCGTCCCCGTGATGCTTAAGCAAGCTAGCCTTTGAAGACTGTAGCCTTTTAGCAGCTGTTTGTTTGTTTCTACTTTCGGCCACCACACTAAGGCAGCATATGTGACCATTGGTTTTATTATGGTTTCGTAAATCCAATATATATCATTTTGGGTATAAGTCCCCATTTAAATCCAAAAAGTCTCTTACAGGCCCCAAGGACCATTGTTGCTTAGGATATCCTGTTTTTCAATATGGGAGTTCCAAGTGAGATTTTCATCCAGGATTAAACCCAGGTTGTGTTAGCTGGAACTTTCTTTTCCTGGTAAAGGTAATCATATTTGTTTTAGATGGGTTGATCCGTAGACCTTCCCCCATAACACCAGTTGCTTATGAGGTTTAGTTCTTTTTGTATTAGGCGTTCCAGCATGCCTTTGTTTTTTTTTCCTTTGATCATAAGCACTAGGTCGTCCGCATAACATAGTAGCCTAGTTCCCCTCTTTTTCTGCTTTGCTTTAGGAGATCATCACCACCACCATTTGCCCACAGGAGAGGGAGACAAAACTCCCCCGTGGGTGGCAGCCTTTTCTGGGCCGTGATTGTGGCAGATTTTGTCTCCGTACTTTGCTTTTACTTGTCTGCTTTTTAGGAGGGCTACTATCCATTTGACTACATCTGGGGAAACTCCAAACCGTTCCATCGCAGTCTCCATAGATTGATATGCTACTTGGTCGAAAGCTCCTTCAATGTCCATAAAGACCATTTTTTCCATTTTTGAATTTTACATTACAAAATTACTTTGATTGTTGATAGAACTCTCTCATTGTGTACATGGGTCGTTCTAGAAGCTAATCTTGTAATCTGATTTTGAGATTCCCACCGAGTTTTCTCAGATGTTGTGGCAGTTGTATATCTAGCATCCAGTATAAGATGGATTCTTCTTGGTAGAGTGTAAGTCTGTTGGTCTCCTGGTGTTGTATGAATGTCTATCATCACCCCTTTAGGGTGTCTTTTGGTCTGCGTGTGTTACATCTGACAGGATATATAAACCTATAATTGTTAGGATCTTTTAGAGAGTTCAAGGATTCTCTGCAGCTATCTAATGGATTTAGATTTGTAAGTGTTCTAATGGTCTTTTTTTGGAGGACAGGAAATTTGTTGACATTTATTTGGATGTTCCTTCTCACACGGCAATGCAATATCTCATGTGAGACTCGACCAGTGCAAAATAAGCTGTTCTTAATCCACTTCATTCTTCAGACAACAAAAAATTTCTGAACTTGGAGTTTAACACAGATTATTTGAGGCCAAGTAAATACCTAGCTTGACAGTTATTACCTAGTAACTTCGTACATGGGATTTCTGGTATTTCATCATGCCTACTACAAACATGGCAAGCACTAAATAGCTTTATTTGCTGAAGATGAAATTTGCGATTGCAGCTCTAATGCACTTTCATTTGTCAGAACAAAGAGTAGTATCATTAGCGTACATTACAGTCTTTAAGTTGCTGTTGCCAACGAAAGTCCTTGTGGAGCTGTTTCTGTTTTTCCATTTTTGGCTTTGTTGGGAACTGAGAGGCTTGGTAGCAAGCTTGTTTTACCATATTGGAGTGTAGAGGTGATTTATCTTTAATTTTTCCGTTTCAGATTGTGATTTGACAGTGACTTCACTGAGATTGAATTGTGGCTTAGTCTTTTCCTTGTATTGTGTAATATATTTTGACTTTTTGTCTAAAGAGGTCGAAATAACTACCAAATATATTACCAAAATTATTAAGACTAATACATTTTGTCAGATTTTTATTTGGTAAAAGGTAATAACAAATTTGCTGCTAGCTTGTTAGTGTAGTGTTAGAAAAGGAAGTCTTTAGTATGAATTGTCAAATCTTCTTAAATGTATACATTTAAATGTGTTCCTAGGAAAGTTCGTAAATAAGTAATAATATTTTGTTGCATTTTTTCTAAGCATCCACTTCACAATGACTGTAGTTTATAAATAAGTACTAACATTTTATTGAGTTATTACCACCAAAAACACACTTTTCTTAAGCATCCCACTTCACAATGACTGTAGTTATACAAATAAGTACTAACATTTTGTTGAGTTATTACCACCTAAAAACACACTTTTCTTAAGCATCCAATTCACAATTACTGTTGTCAGTCAACCATGTTAGATAATATAATAAATTGTACTAAATTTAACTTTTGATATGAATATAAATGCATTTTATATTATTGTAATAAATTTCTTATTTTTTTTAATAAACCTATTTAACCTAGAAGGCTTTTATATCAAGAATACATTTTCTGCGTAAAAAAGGTTTATATCAAAAACACATGCCTTTGTTTTTACACAAATAAATATTGTAACCAAGAGATACAAAATTTTTTTTCATGCAATGATTAGTAAGTTATTTCTATTTGACAATTTGGCTGCCAAAACCAACTATTGTGCACTTTGAAACCCCCGACTACCAGTCTACTAAAGCCATTTTTAAAATAGTGTTTGAACCTACTGTATAGTTAGTTAACGAAAAAAAGTCATAATATTTGATTGAAAATAAATATTTAAAAGAGCCAGCTAGCAAAATTATAATGTAACATGTAGAAATGGGCAACAGTTGAGTAGCTCACACCAATTTCCTCATTGTTATGCTGGGTTCTTGGCCTCCACTTGTACTATCTCTCCCCCTCTCCTAGGTCGTTACTCGCCCATACTTCAAAAATGTACGTGGAGTTCGGGTCCCAGGTTGTAGATATCAATTTGACTCTGAAAAACAATCATAGCACATCACTCAATCAGGTATTTCAATGATTAATTGGGCTTTGCATACCACTCTATCTTCGTTTCTCTCAAAGTGAAGTTACTGTACGTTTGTTACAAACTCCACTGGTAAGGTTAAAAAACAGTCCTGTAAAAACAGAGAGATATAGACTAGTCCTACATCCTTGTTAGTCCAGACAGTAATGATCATATCTCAGAATAAACACCCACTCCTATTCCTAAGCTTGTTCCCTCCTCATACCTTTGCTGTTTTTCCTTTCTGTTCCAAGTTGACCATACAGAGTAAAGCGATGCATGCCAAGGACGTAGATGGCATTGAGTGAAGGTGTCCAGAGTGGGCTTCCAGAATACCCGGCAAAACCTGAATTATTTAGTCTTTCCAAGAGACACTCAGGTTTACAATCACTTCCATAGCTTCTCGTGGGAATCACACCAGGGAATTGGTAGCTGTGGGTGTTATATTGGCCACCTCAAGATAGAAAACAGAAGGTATTTGTATTCATAACCTCAGCATTTTTCAAAATTCTGGAAGATAATGTTCACCACCTGAGGTGGAACAAGTCACCAAAAACGAAGATGAGTATCGTTGGTTTTTGGATGAGATTCTAACACCTATCATTACTTTCTGGGGAAGTGCTGACATATATCATCTTTGTAAAACACTTAATTTTAGTTATTAGCTTTGGAAACTTTTTGAGATATCGGGAATGACATGTCACGGAGGCTTCCTCAAAGAAATAAACCACTACTGTAATAATAATCTACTGATTGGAAACAAATATTTAGCATCTGTTACGAAGTAACTAGAACTACAGATATAGCTACAGACAAAAAATATAAGAAAAACGTATAGACTTTGTGAAACTTTTGTACAGGACTAGCTTTTAAGTTTCCCAGTTACCAATGCATTAAAACATTGCCAATACAATTATAATCTTGAGGTATTTTGGTCTACCACTGGCTATCTACACTATGTGGAAATGAAGTAAACTGAAAAATTAAACTAACTAATGAAAGCTTAAACGATAGCTAAAATGAAACCAGCATTTAAAACAGAGTGGTAGGAGAAAGTAGAAGATATTACTGAGTCAAAAGCAAGTAGTGTCCTACAAGGATGGCAATGGGAATTGGTTTGGGGAAGGGAATAGTAACGACCAAATACAAACCCAGGAATACAACCACTCATTGTCTTTCAGACAAAATTTGGAGCCATAAAGACCTGTGCATAGTTAAGTATAGCTAAGAAACTCAAGAGAGATCATATTTATTTATATATCATTAGACAACCAGTCACTATAAGGTTTTACAACTATATGATTTTACACTTAGTGTAGCTATAAACAAAGCGTTGATTCAATGCAGATACTAAGTTATGCCCCATTTTACCTTAATGAAACATCTGAAATCTGACAATGGTATTGATGAGACAACGAGAATACCTATTCATCTAGACTACACTATATAGCTGCTGGGTAATCAGACTGATCTTCAGTCTCTGAGATTGAACAATTCAGTCGTTTTGAATGTTCACCAACTTTTTACGGATCTCTTTAGACAGGCATGGACTCCAAGAGTCGGTCTTTACCAGTGTCAAATTTCAGATGCTGCACTAAGTGGAAGTAATGAGATGGTTGGACGATTCTCTTGTTTCATGAACAGTTTGGACACAAGATGAATCTCCTAAAATTTCAATTTTGTATTACATGATTTAGGAGAAAATATAAGTATACAGAGTTTGATTAACAAAGTAGTTGATCCAACAATGAAGAAGTGCCTACTAGGGGAAAGTTAACTTCACTTAATTTATAGACTGCGTTGAAGAGCATTCAAAGAACTCTTGTTAGAACCTTTTATAAAATCAAGAACTTGATCGTTGGAATAAAACGCTCCTTGGCACCAACGTTACATACTGGACTTGGCATTTTGTTGCGAGAAAGATTGTTTATATTAAAAAAGAAAGTGGTTAGTATGAGAAACTTCAGTTTATACATCCTACACTGTGTAATTAGAAACCCTAGATCAAGTCCACTTAAAGGTAATGAGAGGTCATCACTATATAAAGTGAGTATCGCATGGAACACGTAGAAAAATACCTAATTAAAACGTAACAGTACGCCACACCTTGTTTCGCTTAACAGGATTCCGCTAAGGTCGCATGCAAAGTTTCCAAATCTATATAGCTCATTTCATTCTCTAGATGTCCTGCGGACAGATGGACACACATACAATCATACATAAATGAATTGTTTACATCCTCCCAGCAGACAAAAGAGAAAACAGTGTTAGCCTATTGAGTAATAGGCATCAATGAAGCTTAGCCTAATTCCAAGGTTGGACATGCCCGTCATACAACTCATTCTGGTCTATTAAAAAAAACTTTCGTGCAAAATTCAAAGTATACAGATTGAAATCTTTTGCAAGATATCTTGCTACATGATAAATTAACATTTTGTTTTGATTATGTAAAATAAGATTTTAAAAAAAAAATAAATAAATAATTTCAGCCGGTGATTTCAGAAATAAAAGGGGGAATTTCCGATAAGCTAGTTGAGGGTTCTACCACACAAGGACACGGACGAGAGCACTTGATATATCAAATAATTGTCCACCACTTTTAAAATTGACCCTTCAGTCTATTATATTTTTCTATATTTATTAACACCTGAATTAAAGTGTCCCACATTGTTAAAATCGCATATGATCGTACACAGCTTTAGCCTACATATGTAGTTTATTCAGAACTATTTTCCTCCCCTCCCCCCCCTGCGTTTTCATAATGATTACCCCCATTAAGACCCAATGTTAAAGATATTCCAGGACAAAAGTGCCACCACCCACTCCCATTCAACCCTGACCCATCTCCCCAAAATTACCAATGAAGTGAACATGCTATGAACCATCATCAGTTCTGTAGAGGTTCGCTCATCATATGAAGTCTTTCTTGCAAAATATTCCAAGTGTTACATGTTACAGTTTCGTTTTCGAGAATTAGTTGTCTCGCGAGACAGAAATCAAGAGAGATAGAAAAGAAATGAAAAATTTTCTTTCTGGGTACCCAATGAGTGGATGAGAAAAGCTTTTGTCAAAAATAATATCATAATAAAATGGTCCTTGAGAATGGAGTATTGTGGGGATAAGAAACTTAGACTCAAAACTCCTCCAAGGAATATGAATTAATTGTTTGACAGTCATAGCTTTGATGGGATGTAGAAGGACTTGTTGAAATAAGAAACATGGGAAATGGCTCAACTTGAACACAGTGCAGGGATCTGAGCAAGCTACAAAAAGAAAGCCTTTGTAATCGAAAGCCTTTCAGATTGCAGAATAACTATCCTAACACTCGTGACCGTGCCCTGGTTCCACGATTTCCGAATAAACACAGGATACTTTCAAATTAAAATTTCAAATGTTTACTCTTTATACTAAGTTCAAGGGAACTATTGTTTCCATGTACTAAAGTCGGGAAGGTAATAACCATATTACAACTAAAAACGGCTATATCTACGTTTTACTCTCTGACTGTCTGTATGTGTTTTAGTAAAAGATTAAAAAAACACAAATTGGTACAATTATTTTATTGCTGGTCTCACATCATAGAGAAAAATTTAACATTATATTATTGATAGCACAAATTTCAAGATGGCGGGGCTGGCCTTTAAACCGTTTTTTAATAAGCTTCATCAACTTGTAAAAGCTTAATAAGATTATTATTAAAACTGTTAAGGAATAAAATAAAAATTGCCAATAATTTTAAAACTAATTACAAACATTTTGGATATCTATATACATAAGAATCAGAACAGTAAAGTAAATGTAGATATAAGCTTTAAAAAAACAGCTTTGTAGATGCAAGGGCAAAATTTTCATTGTTTACAATCTTTAAACGGCATCATTAACAACCATTCATTAAACACAAGTTTTTAAAAAGGTTATAAATCCACACCATTATACTAAAACCGATTTTTTATGATTTAAGAGTATAGCAGTTTTATTTATAATTTTAAAAATGATTATATTTGGAATAATTTTTTTATCAGGATGTTCATGATATTATTGTCTTTAAAAATTTCAAACAGTCTGCCATATTGAAAACTTAATTATGCATACGATATATGTTGAATATACGAGGGGGGTACCCAAAATAAAAAAACCCCGCGGAAATTATTTTTATAAAAATTATATATTATCAAAATTTTTTTTATCTAATACACAATACCTTATCGCCGATCCTTCCAAAATAAATCTCCGTTAGCAACTAATACACTGGTTCCACCCAAAGGTATTTCCCATTGATCAAAAACATTTTTTTTTTGGTAGTCCATTCTTTAGTATAATGGCTGCAAAGGCTCGAGCTTTCGTTTTTTTTTCCTTAACCTCTTCAAAACACGCATGTTCAAAGCAAAGTCGTTGACCGCACTTTCAATAGCCCTCTTTTACAGTGGTTGTGGAAATAAAAAAAAAATCGCATTGGAGCGATGGGCTCATAGGCGAGTAAGGTGGCGTGGTAGGGCAGTAGGAACCATGTCCCTGTTTTTTTGGGCTAAAAAACTGCCTAATCTGAGATGGCCTGTGTTGTGCCGGTTGGCGTTGGTTCGTGGTGGTTGGAACACAAATTTTTGGCTAGCAAACCCTTTTTCAGTCACTAAATCTCACTGTTAAGAATTCGGCTTGAATCGAGCTCGCACAAGTTAATCACCCCACTAGCTTCTGGATCAGTTTCCTCAATATGTCTGTTCGAACCCGGTCTGGTGAGCACAAGTTCATGAATTAGTGCAAATTTTTCTCAAACATTTTTCGTCCCTGTCCGTCCGAGTCGAGCGTAGGTTGAATGGACTTTCCAGGAACGAGGGTTTGTTCTTCCAAATTTCGGACAATGTCGCCCATTTTTAAAATCGAGCGAATCCCACTCGAAGACCCTGAGTTTTCCCCAATAGCATCATCTTTGTAAGCTGTATTCTAACATTAAAATTAGTTTCTCGGCAGCATTTTTACCAAGTAAAAAAAAAACAAAATCTTCACAAACTGCTGCTCGTTGTTGCCACGAGCTCCCCGACAACACTTAAATTTGCCATGAACTAAAAAGAACGAAACACCAAGAACAAAGAAACAAGGATTAGCTGAAAACCAGTCACTAGCTACGAAACAGAACAGAATGCACTAGGACAAGAATCTGGGGTCACTGAGCACTCGCAATGGGTTGCGCGACACACGCCTAGCGGCAGGAATGTGTACTACAACGATGCCGGCTGCCAATGCAATACAACTTCCGGTTTTTTTTTGGGTACCCCCTCGTAATTTTTTCTGTTGATTTAAGAATCCAAAACAAAATAAAACCGTAGCAAATTTAAGGTTTTTTATCACTACTGAGTTTCTGTAAATAAACACAAAACAAAATACAAAACTAATCACATTTATACAGACAGACTCAGTAAACAAAAAAAGACTGACCATAGATTGTAATTAGTTTTTTAGCTCGTCTTTGGTTCATGGAACAATATCCTTAAGTTTTGTGTAGAGAGTAATTGTTACAACATGTAAAGTATATCATTTTCTTAACCATATTGATTTGGTTCATAAATATAAAACTAGAATTATAATGAACTAATTTCTTAAAAATAATTAACAAATTACTCAAAATGTAAACCTCTATAATTACTTGCCAATGTCTGTATTCAATTTTTTAGAAAGTGGAATAACTTTTTAAACTATAAAATGTTTTGAGTGAGTGTCTCGTACAAGGAAATTCTTTTAAAAGTTAACAAATATGCTGAAAGCTATTTGTTAAAAAGGATTTAAACTAATAACACTATTCCATTATATATTCATTTGTTCATAGAATAAATTCAGTCTCAAAATATTACATTAATATTCAATTACTAGGTTTAGGACCTAGATAATTGAACCTAGAAGTAATAAGGTTATTGACGTGAAGACAGAGCCAACAAGACCCAGACAGCAAGGTCTACCAGTACAACGTCAACTAAAGGAAGCAACAATAAAATGTAAATGAACTGCGCATGTACACTATTACAACTTCCAGGAAAACAGGACTAATGTGAAGAAATAGAACAAGTATCAATATCCCAATTTGTCATGCTACAAATAACAGAACTGAGTTATAATGTAACACGAAGGGATCGCTGGTATAAACAGTAGCCATTACAAATATTTTGCTCCTGAATTAATTTTTAATATTCGATTTAATTTACAAATAAATTAAAAGAGAAGTTGTGTAGGTTTTTACAATTAACCAAAATATAAGGAATAAATATAAAAATATAAAATAAAATACATATATAAATATTAATAATAAAAAAAGCAATGTCACTAAACTAAACTTTTACAGCAGCCTTTTTTTAAACTTCCAAGCCTTTTTAAACTATTTTCAAAATTGTAAAATACAATAAATAGTAATAACATGGTTCGCTCCCAAAGTGGGACCATATATGTGCCAGGTGGATTATATCAGTTGACCAAAATTTAATAACACAGACCTTACCAAGGTACAGCCATACTGAAAATGTTTCTCCCCCACAAACCAAAACATTTAAATAATTGACTTGACAATATTTCTTTTAAGTTATACATGTAATGTGTGGTTATATATTAAGTACATATGGCAACCAATTTTATAGATATAAGAGGCATGTTTACTATTTGAAAACTATGAGCCACTTGGTCTGTAGGCAATTAAAAATTATATTTTATTAGCAGTTAAATACTGTACATTAGCTGGCACATGTATGTGTCTGTTAGAAATCAGCTGTACTATAAGAACTCTACATGGTAATTATTGATGAAGATCACTTTTCATACAGTTAGGTTAGAATGAATTCTGGAACATCATTCATAAATCAGTCCATCTGTAATAAAAAATCTAAATGATATTGGGATCAACTTCCAAGACCAAATGACAAATTTCTGTATGGCAGCTAGATATTGATCTAATGTTTCCAGACCTCTCTTACAAACCAGACCAATATAATTTTATACAGCTTTGAGGGAAGTCAGCAGCACAGATTTGTTTTATTGGTGAATTTTAATAATACCCCGGTTTCCCCATAATCTTGTGGCATTGGCTTGCGGTGAAACACTTGTGGCTCTTTTTGTATATTTAATCAATGTTTCCACAATAGCTCAATTTTTGTTCTTTGTTAAATAGTCAGTAATATTGATCAATAAAAAAAGGGTTTTTGAGAACATTGTTTATGCTCTGCACCGAACAAATGCCTGTACTTTTTTTGTTATGTAGTTCTTTCTGTATTACGTGAGAAAAAATACTATGGAATTAATACCAAGTATTACTACACATAACTTAAGCTTCTGGTGTTAGTTCATTCATATAATTTAGGAAGGGTTAATTCAATGCACACTTTCTTTACACCATTTTGACATCATATACACCATCCAGATACAGCCTTTTGCATTGATTTTAACCTTCTCGCCATAGCTACATTATGTGCAGAAAATTTGGTTGCTCCACCATGCTTTGGGAATCGTGTCTAAACATTGTAGTGC
>NW_025783615.1:0-22349 GCF_021130785.1 Homalodisca vitripennis
ACAGAAAAGGTCCAGTAATCTTTTGCCCTATCTCGATTGGTTTGGCCGAAAAACGTGATTATGTACAATTTTGTTGTAACTTTTACGCGAAACTTTTGTTTTTGGGGTCGATAGCGGCGAAACCATTGTCGGAGGTCAAAATAAGGACTAACGTTTTATTTAGGAAATAAGATGGACCTACAAAAAAGGTCCAGTGACTTTTTACTATATTTCCCTTAGTTTGACCGCAAAAACGCGATTAAGTGAAAATATTGGACATTTTCGCCTAAAAATTTACATTCCGGGCTTGATAGCGGCTAAACGGTTGGTCGTAACTCAAAAACAAAATTTTAAACGGGGATTTAGGAAATCACGTGATCTACAGAAAAGGTTTCAGTGACTTCGGGAGTTGGCTGAGCGTTAGCTAAGCGTCAATAGTAGATAGGGACAGAGGAATATTTATTATGTTCACAGACACAATACCCTCTAAAAAAGGCCCAAGTGTGTCATTAAACCCCCGGTAATATTAACCCCCCCCCCGGGGATTTCCTGGTATGACCTGATAACCTCCTGTACATTCAACCCCCTGATGTGTTAACCCCCCTGGTAACATTAAACCCCCCCAGGGAATTTCCTGCCATGACCTCATGTCCGAATTTTACCAGTCACCAAATCTCTTAACCCCCCCCCCCTGGGAAGATCCTGGTATGACCAGATAACCCCCTGGGAGACTTATCCCCCGGTAACGGTTAACCCCCCCTGGGAATTTGTTCATATGACCAGACAATTATCCTGACGAAATTAAACCCCCTCTTGTCTTAACCTCCTTAACATTAATCACCCACCCAGGGAATTTCTCGCCTTGACTAGATAGTCTCCTGGTGATATTAAACCCCCTGTTCGACTTAAAATACTGCCTTGAGGTCGGTTTTTATTATGTTTATACTAAACAATTCAAGATAGCTGACCCGTGCAGACTTTTCTCCCGAGCTCCATTTCTGGCTAAACCATAGGTCGTAGATCAGATCTGAGGGCACAATTCGAAAGACAAAAATTAAATTTCCAACAAGAAAGGTCCAGTCACTTTTTTGTCGTATCTCTAACGGTTTAACCGCAAAATGCCCTCAAAGTCAAAAGTTTTTACGAATCCGGAAAAAAATAATCTATGAAAAAGGTCAATTTTTAAATCCCTTGTCATTTACTTAATGTCCGGACTTAACCAGTCACCGAATTCCGCCTTATCCCCGAATTTGCAAGCGTTTACTTTGGGGGCCTGGGGGCGTAGCCCCCAGCGAGCCGAAGGGCGAGTCTAATATATATACAAACCGCATGTGTAACTGACTGACTGACTGACTCACTCACTCACGTATACTAATTCTAACCTACCTTCCAGATGAGTTAGAGACTTGAAAATTTGGTACACAGATAGCCTTCTCCACGTGTAAACCACCAGGAAAATCCCGAAAAGTGAGAATTTTTTCATTTTCAACCCCTCAAAAAAATTCCCAAAAAATCGCGCATTCTTCACCCCTGCAGGCAATTTTTTGTAAGCCCGATTAGCGGGCGAACCGTTGGAGCTAGCTCGGATCTGACGGAAAATTCATAGTCAGGAATGAAGTTGAACTACAAAAAAAGGTCTAATGACTTTTTGCTCTATCTTCCAATGGTTAAGCGACAAAACGCTCGAACATTTTGAAATTCCAGAGATTTTTTCGATAAAAATAATGTTTCAAGCCCGATAGCGGCCGAACCGTTGGTCGTAGCTCAAATCTGATTGACCTATCAAATTAGCAAATTGCGCGATCTACAGAAAAGGTCCAGTAATCTTTTTGCCCTATCTCGATTGGTTTGGCCGAAATAAAACGTGATTATGTACAATTTTGTTGTAACTTTTACGCGAAACTTTTGTTTTTTGGGGTCGATAGCGGCGAAACCATTGGTCGGAGGTCAAAATAAGACTAACGTTTTTTTATTTAGGAAATAAGATGACCTACAAAAAAGGTTCCAGTGACTTTTTTACTATATTTCCCTTAGTTTGACCGCAAAACGCGATTTAAGTGAAAATATTGGACATTTTCGCCTAAAAATTTACATTCCGGGCTTGATAGCGGCTAAACGGTTGGTCGTAACTCAAAAACAAATTTTAAACGGGATTTAGGAAATCACGTGATCTACAGAAAAAGGTTCAGTGACTTCGGGAGTTGGCTGAGCGTTAGCTAAGCGTCAATAGTAGATAGGGACAGAGGAATATTTATTATGTTCACAGACACAATACCCTCTAAAAAAGGCCCCAAGTGTGTCATTAACCCCCGGTAATATTAACCCCCCCCCCCGGGGATTTCCTGGTATGACCTGATAACCTCCTGTACATTCAACCCCCTGATGTGTTAACCCCCCTGGTAACATTAAACCCCCCCCAGGGAATTTCCTGCCATGACCTCATGTCCGAATTTTACCAGTCACCAAATCTCTTAACACCCCCCCCCCCTGGGGAAGATCCTGGTATGACCAGATAACCCCCTGGAGACTTATCCCCCGGTAACGTTAACCCCCCCCTGGGAATTTGTTCATTATGACCAGACAATATCCTGACGAAATTAAACCCCCTCCTTGTCTTAACCTCCTTAACATTAATCACCCACCCAGGGAATTTCTCGCCTTGACTAGATAGTCTCCTGGTGATATTAAACCCCCTGTTCGACTTAAAAATACTGCCTTGAGGTCAGGTTTTTATTATGTTTATACTAAACAATTCAAGATAGCTGACCCGTGCAGACTTTTCTCCCGAGCTCATTTCTAGGCTAAACCATAGGTCGTAGATCAGATCTGAGGGCACAATCGAAAGACAAAATTAAATTTCCAACAAGAAAGGTCCAGTCACTTTTTGTCGTATCTCTAACGGTTTAACCGCAAAATGCCCTCAAAGTCAAAAAGTTTTTACGAATCCGGAAAAAAAATCTATGAAAAAGGTCCAATTTTTAAATCCCTTGTCATTTACTTAATGTCCGGACTTAACCAGTCACCGAATTCCGCTTATCCCCGAATTTGCAAGCGTTTACTTTGGGGGCCTGGGGGCGTAGCCCCCAGCGAGCCGAAGGCGAGTATATATATATATATATATATATATATATATATATAATATATATATATAATATATATATATATATATATACGTCTTTATATAACAGATTATGAATTTATAGACTTGTATCATGAAACATCCAAAAGATTTCCAAATGTTTGATTCTGTAACAAAGGCCGAAAAATCTAAGCTACTTACTTCTCAAGTATTTTCTTTGATCACCAGGTCCTTGAGATCAGCTCCGTGTTGTAATATTTAGTTTTTTATGTTTGTACAACCAAAAATATTGTATGCATTTCTTGCTCTTTGTCATAATACTATTTCTTTTTAACTTTACCTGATATAGCACATTCATAATGAAAAGCTTTGTGTTTTCGTTTCCTAAAAATTTACCCTATTAAATAATTAGAAAAAACACAGTATTTTGAATGGAATTGAATAAACAATAAAAATAGTTTAATATGAAGACAAATTATAAGTAAGAATTTGGTAAAATTATACTTTTGACGTGAAGGATTAGCATACTTTATATAACAATGTAATACAACAAAAATGTATATAACAATCTATATATGTTATAATTGATTTTAAGAAATTTTTAGACTTTGTTTCATTTTGAAAAGTTTTTTATTTATATCCTCATTAACGTGAGACAAAATCTAATTCGGACAAAATAGTCAGTATGGTTTTATTTAAAAATTATGAGATCCTATTCCTAATTGCGATATGAAAATGTATCCTATAATATACACATATGTACATTATCGTATATACATATATCTGTAGTGGCAACTTGCTATACTTTTTGGTATTATGCTAATGGGATCGAGAGAGCATTATTAGCTCAAAAACATTTTTATTTTCAAAACCGAACTTTCTACAAATTTCCCATTGGAAATACTTTTAAAATACTGTAATTAAAATTTAATAATCTATGTTATTATTTGTAATAAAATCATTTGCTACCTACTCAAAATATACTCATAAATACACAGTATACTAGATAATGACTCTTTGTATAGATTTTTAGGGCATTTAAAAATGGGAAGATGTTTTCATAAAAAAAACAGTATTTAATTATTTTTTTTATGTTAACAACTGTAATTTTAAAGATTTAGAAAACATGCCACACATTCAATTTGTAAGTTTGCAAAACTTTGTTACCCCACCTCAAAGTAAAAATTGGGAAAGTTTTCAGTGTCCGTGCAAGCGTTCTATGAGACAGAGATAATGTTAGTTTAAGAATATGACAACCAACAAACCAGGAAAGATAAGACAGCGTCTGTGGTGTCACTTCAAATTATGAAAGAAGTTGAGACCTCAAATGTCTTTCTCAACATTCAAATTTCAAATCTTTATTTCAAAAAACCGTTACATATTATAGCAGTGCTATAGTAACAGGTGATATTGTCAACTATTTTAAACTGTATTAATCATACAAGTAGTGTTCGTCGATATACAATTATTATTAAATTTAAGTGCTTAGTATAAAATGTACATTATTATTAGTCATACTGAATAAATAAATATGTAACAGATATAAGTAATTGGATATTATGGAATTAAATAATAAATTTAAAATTCAGATATAACGACTTGGATTGTTGATCTTAATATTCCAGAGTATTAATATATAAATCATCAATAATACATCCAAGACGATATAAATATATTTTTTGATTAGTAAAGATCCTAGTGAATATTAAGTACAATGTATTACTAAAATTATTAACTATTAAATATTATCTGGTTTGTCTAAAATAAAAATCACAGTTCTAAATGAAAAAAATGGATTTATTTTTAACTGGCAAATTAATAAGTTCAACGTTTCAGAATTTTTATCACTCTATTTTCCACAAAGGAATTGACAAACCGTTTTGTAAATTTAAAAAATTCCTTTGGCAAGAAATAAAAATATTAATCAAATTATCAAACTAAAAATCAGAGCTCTCTTCTAAAAAAATAATTAAAGTTTTAAAATAAAATGAAATACCACTTGGAAATAATTTAAAATAAAAATGTTCACTTCTAAGTTCACTCACTCAAAATACAAAATACAATTTCAACTTCTCTTTACACTATTTGAACCTTAACTTTCAAGTCTCTCTGCAATTCAGATTACAACTCTCTCTCTAACAATTATAAAGTTTCAATTAATTTTCAATTAATAATTCACAATAAACAGTTCCAGTTAAATATTAATAAAATTACTACTCTTTTTCAAATCTCAATTAAAGTTATTAACAAAGTTCAATTTTAATTCACTTCTCTTGCAAGCATGAACCAAATGTAACTTGTATGAATTCTATTATGCTCTATTGTTCTTCGAGAATAAGTTATTCAGATTGCTCTGTAGTTTCTATGAATTTAATTTTTTCCTATAAAAAAAAAGACAACAAAATTAATTTAATATCAGATCAAGAAGACTTTTTTCAATAAAACGTACAATAAATTTGGTGCTTACCTCAAAATCACTCGCGGAAAGAAAAAATAAAAAAAAATTTAAGAAAATACGGCGCACTGCCAATTAACTTTACTCACGAAAATAACCAAAAGAAGGGCGAAAGTTATGAGCGGGCGCTTAAATACTTCCCTTTCCAAGACATCCGTGGAGCTCTCTCATTGGTCCAGCTGTATCAAACCAGGAGAACAATACTCACAATAAGACAAGTTCTAATCAATTCAAGGCAGTCAACCTGCCTTCCTAACAATTTAAAACTACCAGTGCTAAACTTGCCAAAGGATTACATGTTCGATTTTACCCTGACATTTCACAATCTAATCTAAAATTAAGTCCCAATATTTCGATCCCAAAATTTTTATTTAATTTAAGTTTTAATTAAAAAAATAAATCAATGTAGCTTTTAAAAACACTACATCAGACAAACTTGATAAAACTTAACAATAACAATTAATTTAACAACAACTTAACAAATTATACATATTTGCCTGCAACAGATAAAAGTAATGGAATATTACGGTATTAAATAATAAATATAAAATTCAGATAAAACTTAACAATAATAATTAATTTAACAATAAATTTTAAAAATTGTTACATATTTGCCAAATTTGTACAAACTTTCAGGCCATGGCATTTGATGTACCGGAAAGCCCCACCAGCATCATCCGAAGAAATTCGTCTACTGTGTAGAAACATGCCATCCATGACGAGATCACGAAAACCTCTTTCTGAAGATTGTTATTCATGGTTCGTTTGTAAGAAAATATTGGGAGTTTATTGAAAAGTTTTCTTCCCATATAGCCAGTGTGTTTTTTCGTAAGGAAGAATGTATTATGAAGTGGAAGGATGATATTATTTCTATGTCTTGTAAGGTAGGATGATTTGAGTGTGAAAGCTTTGGGGGAAACTGAGAGGGTTTTCTTTTACAAATGATAGATATATATATAGATGTTTGATAGGATATATACCTGTATGCATGGGAGCGGAAGTATGTTTAATTTTGGAAAAAAGAGGTTTGCATGATGATCTGTTTGTGGCATTAGCAATCACGAATTATTCTTTTTTTTAATTTTAAAAATGGTCTGACTTATGGTGTGAAGATCCCCAAAACATAATACCATACAGAAGATGGGAATATACATAGGCATAATAAACCATCAAAATTACGTCCAGGTCTACGATTTTTGATAATGTGAGAATGGCATAGTGGGCTCTATTTTAAGGTGTGTGAAAGTCTTCTCACGTGAGCTCCCCAGGTGATACTGCCCTGGATCTGGAGGCCCAGAAAACTTTCCTATCGGAGTAGTGTTGAGCAGTGGGCTTATTGTGACTATATATTAATAATATAAAAATACATAAATAATGAATTATTATCGGAAACATTAGTTTACAGAGATTATGCAACATTACTTATCGATAGCCTTTTAAAATGAATATTAATGAAACTTCTCCTATGTATTTATTAAATTGAAATAATCTGTACTGTCTGCCACATTTTTTTATTTAAAATTGGATTTAATACACCAAAATAATAAAAAGGGGCATTATTTTTAAAAAATGTACCCGTACGGAACTGAATTATTTATTGCCATCATTTTTTACCGATATCACACAAAATAAAAATATTGACCAATGACTAAAACTATACGCTCAACAATACCTCATTATGAATATACACTATCATTTAAATTCGTGTTGTTTTCATAGAAATGAAGCTTCATACAAATTTTTAAGTAATAAACGTTATAATGGTTTTGTAATATCATAGACAGTGAGATGGAATCTATAAGTGATAAGCTTCGCTGAAGCTTAAAAAATGATCAAGTTTAAAATCTTGTACTGCTTGAAATGGAAAAAACATATTACGCTAAATGCTTTGTAAAACAAAGCAAAAAATATCGAATTTATAAATAAAATTGTTAGTATTATTTTTCGTATGGTTTATAATAATTGGCCTGAAAATTTTATCAAATTTTCTGACTTTGGTAATGATGCATGTCACCTCATAAGAGTTTGTGTAAGCGTTTGCGATTTTAATGATTTGGGTTTTAGTAACCATTACGGTGCAACTAAAAAGTAGCAGAATACATTAAATGTCTTTAAGTAAAACTAAGAATTCAAATTGTCTGAAATTTCTACATGTAACATAATAAATTAAACTTAACCAAATCGAAAAATATATTTTAGGTAGACTTATTTTAACACAGACGACATTTGCATGTAACCACATCAAATATGTTACGAGGACACGTGATATAGCGAACGTTTAACTTGTTGTACTCTAATCTTCCACGTATTGATGTACTTAAACAAATAAAAGACCTTGATCTAAAGTATTTGGTAACCAATCCTTCTTCATGTTCAATAAGTTGAATAATCCGTGTAATATTATTCCACCCAATATTAACTATATTCATTTTCCTCAATATAGCATCTACATTTTAGCCACTTTTAAGTATTTTTAGTTCGTAAAGTACCAATATAAAAACATTTTATGAACGAAATTATCAGTAATTTTGTAACTGAACAATTTATTCGTCCTTAACCTAAGAAGTTTTTTACTATAAACCCTTATAATAGGTACTAACAGAAATCTGTACTGTATTTTTTAACGAAACTTATCATTTCGAATAAGATTTTAGGAGTTTTTTTTTCCTGTACCGTTTTTAATTTTTGTATAACCTTTTGTCACTTACTCTTAAAAAAGCTGATATAGAAAGTGTCCTATCCTGACATTACTTCAAGAACTTTAACATAGATTTGAGGACTTGATAATAAGCTTGTAATAATAAAGAGTTTTATAATAAATGCAACTGATGAATCCGTTTACATTTTAAACATGGATACTATGATAATATCCACCGATTTCCGATTTATTGAGGAAAACGTCAGGAATTATATATTTAAAATATCTGAATGTTTTAGTATGTACAACATCATGTAACATTAATCTTACTAGGAAATATGTATATACTGTAGAAATATGTGTATTACGTCTCTGACGTTATCTTTGCAATGTAGTGCATACAAGATAAGATATTTTGAAAATACAGCGGAAAATAATGATCTCTATATTTTGTCCTCTATTACACTCAGAATTAGAATTACGAGAAAACATTATACATAGATATCTTATTCAGTTATCTTTTTTTCAGTTATCAAAACATAAATCCTGAAATGGTATGTAATAAACGTAATCTTCAAACAAGAACATAGTTTTAAATGTTAAAGTTCAAAAAAGTTTCTTTGTTTAGAGACCTATAATAATCTATTCATGCAACTGTCACGCAGAAATCATCATTTCGCACTAAAATAAATAAAAAATTTTATTTTATGTAACAATTTTTGAAAAGCATACATTTAACGCACAGTTATAAACTTTTTCAACTCACCGTAAACATATTGAAACTTATATATTCACTGTACTTTGAGTATTAGGCTACTGGTTTTTCAAACTCTATTGTTTAAGTTATTATTAATTTCTTACGTAACTTTAAAGAAATATAAATCACAAATTAAAGATTAAAAAATATAGAATAAAATTCATTCAGATCATAATTTTAGTTATGAAGAAAGACAAGGTTTGTTTTACCGTAGACTTGTAATAGTTTGGTGTTTTGTTAAGAAAATAGTTCTAGAGGCTGGTTTTGTAATCGGTATCATAAATCCCTGGTTAGAGCCCTTTTATGCATGCGTTTTCGTACGGACGTTAAAAAACGCACGTTTTTAAATACATTTGGAACATATGAGCGACTTTTATGACACTGTCGTCCGTTTTTACAGCTCTTGCGTTTCGACTTCCGTTTCTATGCGGCCATATACTACCGTGTACTTTGAGCAAAACGTCCTGTCACTGCGTTTGACGTCCGTTTCTAAAAACATGACGCAGTGTTTTAGAAACGGACGTCAAACGCCAGTGACAGACGTTTGCTCAAAGTACACGGTAGTATATGGCCGCATTTATGCAGACGCACGTCAAACGCGCGTTCCCCACTACCAAGCCGTAGTGCAGCCAACCGCCTGCACTCGTGTGTCTGCACTGTGGTAGTTCTGCCAGGCTGTCACTTTGTCTTGTCTGACCACGTTGTCTTATGTTGCGCGTAGTTTAGTGTATAATGGAGGGAATTAATACAGAGTTATTAATTGATGAAGTTAAGAAGAGAGAAGCGATTTGGAATTCTTCTTCGGAGACTTGTACTGAATAAAAACCAGTGGTCACAACTATGTTCTATCTTCTGCTATAATTTCGAAGACCAGACTCCTAAAGAAAAGGCTGCAACATGTAAGTGGAACACTATTACTCTGGGCACTGGGTAAAAGCACGTAGTCAAATCACTTGAAGTCGACTTATGATCTTTTTCTATGTATTATCATTTCATTTTTAAAAGTGATTTTTTACATTTCACATTTTCATAGCTTATGTACTGACATGTTCTTTTACCCACAATGTGATTCTTATAATAATTACTTAATTATTAACAGTGTTCTTTCCAGACAAAGACCTTCAGTCAAAATGGAGGAGCATTAGAGACGCCTACGTTCGTTCTGTCCGTGCTAAGAAAACTAAATCCGGACAAGGCTGTAAGAACATTAAAAGTTAGATATATGCAAAGCACCTTGAATTTTTGAACCTTTCTGCCAATCCACATCGCACGGAGTTGTCTCTTGCAGAGGAAGACAATTTAAACGGTGAAGAACGCAGAGGAAGGTGACAACAGTGACAGTGAATCACAAATGCAACATGATACATTGGGTAGATCTTCTAGCACTATTTATAGAAAAAGAAGAGCCAATTTTGAACACAAACTTGAGAAATTCGTTGATATAACATCCAAACGTACAGCCTCTTTGGAAGACAATAATTCAGGATTTTTTCAGATCGTTATTGCCAATGTTAAATGTCATGCCGATACAAGAGAGAATCAAGTTCCGGAGGGATGCGTTGAACACTTTGCTTGGCTATGTTCAACCACTACAGCCACCAATACCATACATGTCTCAGGTCGCTTCCTCATCACCCACTTCCAGTACAAACTCAATCCGTTTTCCTGCTTCCGCTAACCACAACCATCCGTACCCACACCAAATGCCGGCACACAACTACCAACAACCTATCAACTACCAATAACCTAGCAACTATCAACAAGCTAACAATTACCAACAACCTAACAACTACCAACAAACATCCCAGTATATAGCAATGGACTACTCCACAAGCATCACACAACTCAAAATCTTCCCACAGTGGAAATAATTTCAGTGAAATGAATAATGGACCCCAGTCTACTCTGTCGTCTTCTTCGCAGACTGCACCCATTGCAAAGGATCTGGAGAATTGCACCCGGAACATTGAAAGTTCTATTAGTTGTTCTAATATGTCAGGTGTAGACTCCAATTTTAGTGAACATGACTTTAATTAAAATACTTGGAAGAAATTTAACTGTAACTGACTTAATAGTAATATTAAATTGAATAAGAGAATAAAAATAGTAATTTTATTAATTATTGCCACCTTAAATGTCTGTAAAATAATACATAAACAGTTAACTTAACCCAACACCTGGCACACCATTTTGACACCAACTGGCAGGCCGTCTTTTTCGGCATTTTGCAGACTATTTTTTATCAAATTCAAACAAAATCTGTTTTTAATGGTGAATTAACTTGTATTTGGTTTTATTTTGTTCATAATAAAAATATAGAACACGTTTATGTAAAAAAAAAATAAAAATAAATTTTTTAAATATATTTTTGATAAGTTAAATATAAAGTTGTGAGTTGAGATAAAGTAAAAAAGGATGGGATGAACCTAAGAAAGATAGTTGTATGAGGAAATTCAAAAATTCTGAAATTGCTAAAGTGTAACAAATTTATTTTAGTTTTTGAAAATATACAGGTATTATATGGTTTTTTAGCATGGACAAACTGGTCGTCAAATGCCAGTTTGACGGTTAACAGTATACATACATAAACATAACCTTACCTCAGAGAGATTGTGAGCATTTCCTCTATTGAAAAATTGCGAGTCCACGCACCAGTTCCGGCCGAATTTCAATGGTTTTCTTAAACTTGACAACTAGTTCGTCAAATGAACTGATCGACATTCTCAAGTAGTTAAAGAATTTATCATCGTGTTCACGAAGTAGTCCATACAAATTCCTATATGCACCATCCGAGTATCTGGCACTGTTTATAAGGTGGACAGAGACCATCTTCTTTTACGTTTTTTATTTACAAAGTGCCTGTACGCAGCGTACAACACAACAGGGTCCATGACACTACAATAATATTATTGTGGTAGCCACTGCTACCCCTACCATCAATCTTTTGCATATGCACGACAGAAAATTCAAGACGCACGATATAAAACTGAAACGCACGTTACAGAATTTACGGTCCGTTTTTTTAACGTCCTTTACGAAAACGCATGCACAAAAAGGGCTCTTAGATTGAGTATGTTTAAATTGCAATAATTCAGCTACCATCTTTATAAGGAGAAAAAGATTCGATGTTGACAAACTTGGTTACTAATTACAAATGTTAACTAATATGTCAGGCATTTTTCGTCAGGTATTACATTTTTTTTTGTGTGCCCCTAATATGGGTAGTTTTATTTTACAAAATACGTACCTAGCCTTATTGTGAGCTGAAAATACATTTGGGTAAAATTTCCCATACAGAGGAAACCTCCGTAATGTAACATTTTTTTACAGAAGTACTAGTAAGATAGGTTTTAGTACGAATTGGCACCATAATAGCAATAAATGTTTTCAGAGAGTTAGATCAGAAAATAAATAAATAAAAATACCTTTTACTGACTAGGAATTTTAAGACGCAACTGGTTTCCAAAATAACTTAGTCATTAACTTAATTAAGAAAATGACAAAAATAAACGTATTACAATAGAATATTACAACATATACTCTATACATATTCCTACAGCAGTGATTTAAGTATTGTAAAATAATTTTACATTTTTCTTAAATGCAGTACAGGAGTCACAATGAGAGGTCATTGTACAGTTTTGGGCCAAAATACCCAAAACTCACTTTTCCCTATCTCTAACGAGAATGTATCAAAGTGAAGCTATTTATATCGTATGTATAGCTTCTCTATAAACATAAACATGGAAACATTTCCTTATATTACAAACAAACCGCAAAGCCGCGTTCTGCATTTTTTGAATTCGGTTTGCATCCTTTTTTAAAATGCTGTGCCATAAGCTGGGAAAAGTAGAGATCGGTAGAGCACCTGATCTGCAATTTAGCAAATTCAGGCAGCATTTTTCTGAACCGGTATAACCTCTCAATTTACTTACAGTCGCTGGAAAGCATAGTGAAACGACCATGAAATGACAAGTCACTGTCCAGCAACATTCCAAGGGATTTTACTGTCTCTGACCTTCAGGCATATCTTGCAGACTGCTCTCTTAATATTGTAAGGGGTGAGGTACTACTATTAGAGTCACTGTAAACCATTAATCAATTATTTACTAATTCCTATTTACTAATTTACTAATGTCCTCTGACCTGCTGATATTAAACAAGAAAAATGCAGATTTTTGTGCTTTCCATATTAAATACAAAAAGAGATGAAGAAACAGAAAGAGAGTTTTATTTATGATATAATATAACGTCCACAATATTCAAATATAACTTTCAGGCAAGAGCCATTAGAAATGTATAACACTAATGCAATTACCGAACTAGTTGGTAGCCTGACACCGGAGTTGTATTTATGATATAATATATAACGTCCACAATATTCAAATATCACTTTCAGGCAAGAGCCATTAGAAATGTATAACACTAATGCCATTACCAAACTAGTTTGGTAGCCTGACACCGGAGTTGTATTTATGATATAATATAACGTCCACAATATTCAAATATCACTTTCAGGCAAGAGCCATTAGAAATGTATAACACTAATGCCATTACCGAACTAGTTGGTAGCCTGACACCGGAGTTTTATTTATGATATAATATAACGTCCACAATATTCAAATATCACTTTCAGGCAAGAGCCATTAGAAATGTATAACACTAATGTCATTACCGAAACTAGTTGGTAGTCTGACACCGGAGTTTTAATTTCGGGATAAAACATACTTTTTTTATTCTAGAGCCCTGTCGAACACGCTAATTATTATTTCTTTCTTCTTCTTAGTATTATTCTTACATAACTATAATTATGTAATTTTCTGTCTATATCCTTTTTCTAGATAAAATATTTGGACAATGTATTATGCAACGTAATATTGAAACTAATATTTGGGGAGTTAAATATTTTTACCTTTTGACAATAATCACTAATTCTTGTTTTATAACTAAAAAATAAAAAAACTATTTGTAGAGCAATTGCTAAAACGATATCAAAAATGTATTTATACCTATATAAAGTAAGTTTGTTACTTCTTTCACCATCATTATGAAAAAATAACAATAATATACGTTTCAATAAATGCAATCTTATATCTCTCCCAGGTGGATAACTGGCCACTGGTAAGGTGTCAGTGATTGGTTTTAACGAGCAAACGTACTGTTACGTAGTTCACAGGTGCGTTAATTAGGTTAATTTATGATAAATTGTGTTAATTTAATGAGTTGCATATTTACGGCTCGCATAGCATTATGTTACACTACACATCGTATACCACAAAGGTTTATGTATCACAACGTGTTGGTACGATCTTATCAATTAAAATATATATTTTCCTGTTACAAGTACCAAAATACCTGTATATGTTTGGCTATGTTTGCTGTATTCATGGCCAATTGGCCTATTGTAAAATAAATACTATTAATGAAAATTAGGGCGAGGATCGTTACAGTATAATATAAACAGTACGCACAAAATTCAATGCCCTCAACAATAAGCATGGTACTAAATAACTAACCTATGAAAATATTAGATTACATATATTAAGCGTAGGACACTTTTTTATTTCACTTAACGTTAATGAGTGCAAAAAGTTTTATGTTGCCCTTTTACTTTCATACACCTTTGTAATAAATACGTTTTCTTAATGCTTTTTTACGCCCTTTTGGTAATTTCAGGGAGAGAAGCTTAGGAATAATATTCGATTACTAATTTTTAGGAAGTTTTTTAGATTCACTCCTATGTATAATATTTAAAACTGGGATTGGTACAATTCTGGGAGTTATTTTGTTTTAAAGAAGCTTTATTTCCGATTTATATGACAAGTCGCTCGCTCCGGCGGGACTTGGACCCGGATTTTCTCATTTGCCAGGACTATGAACCATGACTAACTGTTGCTTATGAATTAATCTAAAATATATTTATGTATTACTATAAAATGTATTCATACTAAATCATTTCCATCAGGTTTGATCAAATTCGGTGTATTTAAAATTTGAAGAGGTCGCTATTACGAAACCAGTGGAAATATTTAATATATCACAATACAGGGGATATTGTACATATAAAATATAATAACATAATTATTTGCTATATTGAAGGATAACATGTTTTACATTTTATGAGATTCAAAAGGAAACACTAACAGACAAAATTGAAAATTAAAGTAAATACTACATTATGTTACCTATTGTATATATTGTGATTTTAGAAACCGTTTAATGACGTTTAATTGAGCAATCCCTTGACACCCTGTATATTACAAGTATTAACATAAAATTTTGAAATATAATCATTTTAAATTAATAAAATAGAATTTCTTACAGCTCTAAAGTTTTTATTTTGTTCGAATTTTCTGAATGCTAATGATAATTAATAATATTTTTTATGAAATTAAAATCTTAGCCCTTTACTAAATTAAATATTTAATTACACAGTTTCAAATTAGTTCTTCAATGTTACAAGTGTTACATTTGTTGCTAATAAACAGTACCCGTTCCGTTGTCTGAAGATGGTAATGCGACTGGAGAAATTTCATTTAATATACCCTAATGGCTTGTACTGCACCCATTCAGAAGAAAGGAATGTACGGTGAGTAACTCACTCCTATCAGAGAGGTATATTTTAGAAGTTATGTATTGAAGAAGTTTCGAGTATATTTTTATTTTATGTGACGTGTGACAGAACGGCTAGGTACAATAAATAAATGAACCATAAAACGTAACGGCTCTGTGGTGTAGTGGTAGCACACTTATCCGGCAAGTGAGAGATCCGGGGGCTCTAGTAAATACTTTTTGTGATTCAATTTTTATTGATATTCAATTCAAATAAACAAATATATATATATATATATATATATATATATATATATATATATATATATACATTTTAAACCTATTTGTACAGTTATTACCTTAAGAAATATTCACGAATATTAATCGTTGTTGTTTAAACATCAGATAGAGTGCACACGCAGAGATAAATACATTTTGTAATGAGGTTTTAGTGCCTAACCCAGTGATCATGCTATTGTGGACCTTTAATTTAGTTATTGGTGCAATAATTGCTTGTTAGTATCGTTAATAAATCAGTTAATAATGCATCAATATCGCATAGAGCCATGCTAATCGCAAGCTTCATATTAAAGTAAGTTCTATTCCAGTCTCAAAAACAAAATGTTTTCTAACATGTATTCTACTATATTGGACTATATTTATGATAAGCTTAGTGCTTTAAAACACTTTTGTACTAATCAAATATCTGGAAAATTACATCTTTTATACTTGGTTTACCGTACAAACTGTTCAGTTTATTGGTTACGCAGTAATTTTATTTACCATAAGAAATGTAAGCAATCAGCAAATTTATGAAACATTATGAGCTATTAAGAAACATAACATTCTTGAAGCTGTCCTTGCACAAACATGAAATGGAAAGCTACCAGTCTAACCAGTCTATTTATATGCAAAGGTAACGGGTCTTAATTTTGTTTGAAGACAGTATACCGAAATATATCTGTAACTCTTACCATTTTTCCATTTCGTAGTAATCGAATGTTGTCTCAACATGAAATAAAACATTTTTATATATTTAAATTGAGAATACCATTTTATGTTTATATACTCTAAATGTGTCTATTACTCCCATCTTCAAACAACCTTTACATTATGAGATATACTTATAAGGATGTAGCCAATATTCATCATGATTCATTTAAACAGTATCAATTGTACGTAACTACATGACAAATATTTGTTGCGTAAACTATTTTTACTGTTTAAAGAAACATATAAAGAAAAGTATCGTAACAGTCACGAAATGAGTTTCCAGGTTCATTGGAAATATGTGTTGAATAAATTTATTTTAAAAGAGATATCCGTTTACATGCGCGTGGGTAGCATCTACCGTGACCTAGATAATTTACCGAATTTGAAAAGAAATATGTGCACGTGTAGTGTGAAATAAAATGCATTTCTTTTAAATCACATATTAATCTTAAGACTTTTCATTTTAAGTTACTAAAAAGAATAAAAATACATATTTTAATAATTAAATCTTCATTTTTCACAGCTTCATCGTTAAAAGGTATAGTAGTCTAATTTAGCTTTACTTAAAAACATTTTACACCCTACATATGCTATTACTACGTAAAACTTCATAAGTGAGAAAAATTTAAACTATTTTGTTTTAAAGACATTTTCGTTTTTTCTACAAATTATTTGCTGCAATTTTCATAGTTCTATAGTTTTTCAAGTCCAATAAATCATAATGTTCCTTAGAGTGGTCGTATATTTAGGATTTGTGCTCTAGAATGATATAATAACTACAATAACATGAAGGGTGTAAAGAAAGTTTTAATTTTTTTGGAAAAAGCAGTTGCTGGGGCAAATCCGTATATTTTTTTTATATGAATTCATCTATATGATATTACTATTCTTATTGGGTGTCTTGGTAAAAATTTACTTTCTCTCTAAATGATAATGTATCTACAGGAAAATACGAGAAAGAAATTACCATTGTACTTGCCCTGTCAGGACAGCCTATTACATGACACGTGATGTGGCGTACTCCTACCTTGTCGGTATAGGGCCAACTGGTAAAAGAGTATCTTGGGGGAGGACCAGTAAAGGTTCGGCACTGTCAGTATCAACCTATTTATCAGATCCTACCCCCCTGTGTTTAAAATTTAGTTTGGATACCAAATGTAATATATATTTATATACATTTTTATGTTAAATTCTCATTCCATAGTTAGCATTAAAAGTTCGATTTAACGATTGAGGCCATTTTGAATATTTTACAAGAATTTAAATAAGTTATAGCTTCTCAGTAAATGGCCTTTTTCTATTTATTGAAGAAGTCATATTTTCCAGTTACATATAAAAATACGGGTTAAAAATGTGTTTTTAAATTTATAATTTTTTTCTTGTTATTTTCTTATAATTTTAAAAAATTTTCTAACATTTCAAACCTTTTCAATTCTTGATAGAGGAGATGGTTGAACATGATTTTTATTGTGTAATGCTTTGTTTCTGAATATACTTAAGTCAAGGTGTTACAGTTTCATTACAATTTTCGTAGGTAAGGATGCCAAAAGAGCCTCAACCGTAGGATAGAAAACGAAGGATGAATACAGACGTTATCTATGGGCTGAAGTTACCCAACAATACTCAATGTGTCTTAATGTTATAACTGGGATAGTAACCGAGAATACTTCGTCATATAACTTGAACTTCGTCATAGTTCTGGTTGCTCAAAATTATGTACAATAAAAATTGCATCACTTTATGGAAAATAAGTAATTCCTTACAAGTTCATTTCCACAGTAATAAGATATGATCAAAAATTGGTCATCAGGTTAAAAATTCTGTTTAGAAATATTTAGGCATTTAGAAAAAGTAAATATACAAAAAAACTAAAATGCAAACTACGTGCCGACCTTACACATTGGCGTTAATTCAAACTTATAAGATAAATGTTAACGTATAAGAAATAAAATACACTATCTTCTTAAAATAAAACTCAGGATTGTTAACTCTAAAACAATATCCAAGAAAGTTGAATTTTGCATAAATAGCACTCATGATTTAAATTCTTAGGACCACTGTCATCTCTTTTCCCGACTGCTCCATATCCTATAAAGATGAATTGTGACTGACACGCATTTTTATTCTATAAACAGCACAAGTGCAACAGTTTTATACAGATTAACAAACAAATGAGTTGTTAACCCTTACAGTAAACTATAAATTATTTTTCCAACTAATGGCATTGGATGAACGCGTACATCATAGCTAGCACATATATTTAAAACAAATTTCAAAAAATTAAACAACCCATACGGGTTGAAAAGAGGTTGCAGCCCCTAGAAAAAATATATTTAGTTTTAAAAATTCTCCGATATCCTACTACGACAAAATGTAACACACATGTATCTTATGCTGTCTAAAGTTAAATTAAAGATTTTTTATGAAAATCAAACCCATATAGTTATTAACAATTCTTCAATTCAGAATAGAAGGATGATTCATGTTATGTGGAGATCAGCCTCCAATTGAAGATAGAATGGAGTTTCAACCACTAGAAGAGCAGTTTTACAACTTCCTAATTTCACAGAAAGATTAAATATTAGGCACATATTCCTCGCCACCTTAATAGAAAAACAAAACCATTTTCATGAAGATGAAATATCCACAAGGGTTTAAATGGGATTGAATCTTGTACCAAAACTATACTAGAACGATTAAATTTGACACATCCTTATTAGGCTCTCGAAAAACTTCCAGTACCGTACAAAACTTAAACGGGAATTATACTGTAATGGCCGGAAGTAATCGTTTTTGGACCTAAGACGATTTTTAGACTAAAATAATATATACTTTTTAAATCGGGTCAATATAGCAAGTGTTTACTACGGTTGGAAAAGTAGATTTCATTGATTGGGTGTAGACTCTTTTTGAAGAAAGTAAATTTCTCATACCGAGTATGTATATATTTTTATAATCTTGGAAACAAGAAAAGCTCTATTATGGCATGTGTGTAATATAAATTATCAAACCAGAAAGACTTCTTATGAAAGAACACTAATAATATTACTTATCATAAATATGTCTAATTAAGATTCCCAAATTATTATTAGAGCTCCATCACATTAGCGGTAGTCTTCATTGACGCCTTTGGTTTTTTTTAAACTCGGCCCTTATATGTTTTAAGTTTTAATGAAATTCTTAACTACTCGTTATAATATTATGGAATTTTACCTAGGAATTGTGTATTTCGTTGATACTTATAAATACTTTTCAACTCCTGGGCCTCCATGAAATTGCTCTTTAAACTTTAATATCAGTGTTTATCGTGAAATTAGTCAAGAGACTGGAATATCTTTCCTGTGGCAATCTATAATTTATCATGTTTCTTTATTAACGTTAATAAACATTTTCCGTTAATATTTGAACATATTGTCGTAAACATATACAACAAAATTATATCTGTTTTATGATATGAATCGATATTCGTTGAAATTGAACAAAACCATAAAATATCAAGCAAACAATGCATTAACTAATTCCCACTTGAGATAAAAATGGTTAAATGTAACAGTACTGTATTTTTTAATATTTCTGTGTGTTTATAGCATGTTTGTTTCTTTATTTTACTTTACTCCGTGTAATCTTGATCTTTAAGTATTAATGGCCTAAAAATGAGGACCTCAAGTGTCTCAAATATGGAGGTAATTAAAAAGCAGTATTGCATTGTTTACGGCAAAACGAACCTAACCTCAGTATTCTTTTATCATTTATAAAGAGGCTTTCAATATGTAATCGAATGAGGGGGTTACCATACTATACCCCACACTAGTAACAATGCAAATTTTACGTCATCACAACATAAAAACTATCTTGGTACTGTTTGTCTTCTGTGACATGCAGATTAGTTATTATGTCCAAGTATTAGTTCCCAACAACATCCTTGTTGGAGGTGCAGGTTTTGTAGTAATTGCAGTGAAATTGAGTGTTGCTGTGATAGAAAATGTGCCTATGTGACTAATAGTGATTCCAAGATCATACATTTGTGCTCTTAACCATGATTCTCGTTAATGAAGTTGGATTTTGAGCATTAATTACAGATTTTACACAAAACTATAATTTTATTCCTAATAATAATACTACCTCAGTTTACTAAGAAAGAAGTTTTGAATCCCCAGAAGGATTTCATTCTGGCTGAACTGTGCAACGTTGCCTGTAGCAAAAAACGGCCGAGTCACGTATACCTGTGTAACCCAACGAATGCTCAGGAGTGGCACATTACTAACCGAAAATTGTTATATATTGGCTATAATAATAAATATAGGTTTCTGTGATGATGACTATTGGAATAGGTGGGAATGTATTACTTTTTAAACGTTTTACACAAGACTAAAGATGAGTGAATATCTTATTCTCTGCGTACTTTGACCTGGGAGAGACAGGAATAGATAAATTTTCCCTTCGTCTGATATAATATGAGTGTGATTTTGCATGTTAATCTATCCATTGTGGCTGTAACTTTATGGATTTCTACTGGTTGTGGTTACTTTACATATCCTGAATATCCCTTTTACTCTGAAATGCACGCCAAAGGATCTTTGTAATTAGGCGTTTATAAGTGACAGATTCAGAGGCTAGAGAGATGCATAACCTTTTTGTGTCTATTGGAATAACAGCAGAAACAACATGTTTGGTGATTCTCTTGTTGCAAAACTTGTGTAGTGAATGTGGTGGAATGAGAGCATCTCCTATTACCCGTTACTGAAGATCATTTTGTGTCTAATTGAACAACAGTAGAAACAACATGTTTGGTGATTCTTTTGTATGCAAAACCTTGTGTAGTGAATGTGGTGGAATGAGAGCATCTCCTATTACCCATTACTGAAGATCATTTTGTGTCTAATGAACAACAACAGAAACAACATGTTTTGGTGATTCTCTTGTTGCAAACCTTGTGTAGTGAATATGGTGGAATGAGAGCATCTCCTATTACCCATTACTGAAGATCATTTTGGGGGTAAAATCGGTATTTCATCCTGATAAATGTGACTGGTGGGATATTATGGCATAGCATTTTATATGCATAATCTGCAAAGTAGGAAATTCTGTGTATTGAACAGGCAGGAGTATATACCAAACTGATTTACTGCTCAATTACAGACACCATGAACTAAAAAAATTAGTTTCAAATGAAAAGCCCCATACTAACCTTAAAATGTTTTTATGGGCTTTTACTTTCCAACCCAATCTCTTCATCCAAATTTGAGTAATACAAATCCTATTCAAAATTCAACAATATATAATATATTCAACAATTTCATATATCGTTACACTGTGTAATAAAACTTTGTAAATAGTTTTGTCTACATAATACCCACTAAAACTAATTTAAATTATTTGGTAGTGATGCTTGGTTGGACGCAGAAACCACATAAACGGGTATGACTAAACTGTCAATAATTTTGACTGTCTTGTTTAGACAAACAAAACTTCCAGGGTGTACTAAAACTGTCAATAATTGTGCAGGTCTGGTTAGACAACAAAACTTTACTGGGTGTAATAAAACCTGTCAATAATTGTGCAGTCTTTGTTTAGACAACAAATTTAACTTCCACGGGTGTGAACCCTAAGTGGAATTAGCTCGCAGATTTCCAGTTGTGGTCGGTAACTTCTATTCTTACCTAAACAGAGGACTTAAAGTTTCCAGCCCTTATTAGGACTAGTGAGATATATGTCTAATAAACTTTAATTGTGTACTAATTATTTCAATAGAGTGATTCCTGTAAACGTTTTTCCCACAGTTGACAATCACAATGTAAAACAAATTGTTAATCTTTCCATAGCCTTTATTAATTATTTATTAGATTTATGTTTTTTATATATATATATATTAATATATATATAATTATATAAATAT